>NW_025920171.1:810645-862680 GCF_902686445.1 Sciurus carolinensis | reverse complement strand
CAGCTTCCAGCTCAGCTCCAGCCTCTGCCGCGGCCGCTTCTTCCACTTCTCCCCTTCTTCCGCTTCATCTCTCCCCCTCGCTCTCCCACCCACCAGGCTTATATACACTTCAACCAATCAAGGGAGAGTACACAAGATAAACGCGGACAGCTGCAGGCATAGGATGAGTACACGAAGGGGGCATGCTCTAGTTACATCGTTAACTAGCCAATCATTGGAATTCGCTGGTTGTTTACTGTATAGCTGGCCACTTTTGGCTCAGCATCAGGCGCCATCTTGACCATGCCTAAGGCTGGGGACCCTAGAAACCCCGACAGATCCCCCTTCTTTAATATTAAACTAAGGCTCGGGACCGTGTCTGTCTTAGGCTGAGTGGTCAGCATAAGTCCTTACCCGTCATCAGAGCCTGCAGAGCATGCTGCAGCTCCTGTCTTAGGTTGGTACACAGCCACCTCCTTCATTACCCGTCTTTGACTACCGGTCCAGCATCAAGAGCCATACTAATGGGGGGCTGTCAGCCTTTAGGGCGGTCATGGCCTGATGCAAAATAATTTGATCTCTCTATTGGCTAGCTCGTAGATGCATGCCAAAACGAATGAAGAGAAGGAGGACAAGGCAGAGGAATACCACCATAGCTCCTAAGATTGCCTGCTGTTTGACAAATCTATAAACAGAAGAAAAACCATATAGCCATATTAAATACAGAAACAATATACATCCCAATGGGGTTACAATACGGGCAACACAAAACAGCTCTCAGGGAATAAACACATCCCAGTCCCAAAAGTTCTTGCAAGGTATCCACTTGTTCTTATAATGAGTCCATTCTCTGATAGAGTCTCTATGGTCTGTAAGGCTGCAGCTGCATTCTCGGCCAAATGATCGTTGTTATGGTTGTGTCAATGCTGCTACTGCAAGGACTGTGGTGGCAATGATCACAGCTGTTGCAATGTCAAAGCCTCTTCTGTCTCTTGATAATAGCACTGGCAATTCTATAACTGCAACAGAAACTAGGACTGGTAGGAAGATAGAAATGTGCAAATTGCTCAGGTGGCAAAAGAACCATTCCAGTATTGTGAGAGATAGCACACGGTTAGTGAACAGTTAAGAGGTGTTATTAGAAATGTTAGTTGGTAGAAACATAAAAGGGAGGAAATACACAAGCTGACGTGGGAGGAAAAGCAATATCACAGCTAGGGTCAGCAGAACGAGTTGCTCTACTCTGGGTCTGATTTGTAGCATGATTCCAACGGCAAAATGCAGAAATTCCTCCTGTTAAAGCAAAGAAAGGCTAGAAATATCCTTGTCACCAAAAGCAGCACGACCTGAAAAATCATCAGTAGAATTGACAGGCTTGTAGAGGAATTGGTGAAAAGCAAGAAAAGGAAGGATAAAAAATGTGTTAGTTAGAAGTGAAAAATATGGCCAGGCTAACAATGGCCCATAGGTTCCGGGTTTGCCTTTCCGTCTGAGTTTTTGTTATTGGAGGAAGGCTCAGACTCGCCATTGCGAGGAGGAGCAGCATCACTTGCATGCTGTAAAGCTCTGATTAGCCTTTCTGGAATCCAGACTGGAGTCTGTTGATCCTGTGGGAAAATACAAACAGACCCTCAGACCCAACGAAGGACTGGATCTGGTCCTTTCCAACAACCTGTCAGGATATCTTTCCATTTTGCCCATACTTGAGGAATATTATGGGGATTATAATGTCGATCAGCTGCAGAATGGCCGTCCCTATCCAGAGTTAAGAAATTTAGAATGAAAAGAACTAAATTAAATTTATCTTTAGGAGACTTGTAGGAGGCTCCTATTCCCCCTTTTTGTTTATTTAGACAATTTTTTAAAGTAAGATGTGCTCTTTCCACAATGCCCTGTCCCTGAGGATTATAGGGGATGCCAGTGACTAAGTGGATGTTAAATGTTTGTAAAAACAACCGGAAGCTTTTAGAAGTATAAGCAGGACCATTATCTGTTTTAATAACTTTAGGTATGCCCCAGCCAGCAAATGCTTGTAGGCAGTGTTGAATGACATCTTTTACCTTTTCTCCAGAATGAGCGGAAGCCATAATGACCCCTGAAGCAGTGTCTACTGACACATGTACATACTTAACAGTACCAAATTCAGAAATATGGGTTACATCCATCTGCCAAATATGACCAGGCAGCAGTCCCCTGGGGTTAACTCCAAAGGATTGTACTAGGGATTAAAGGAGCACAATGTTGACAATTTTTTACTATTTGTCGAGCCATACATTTAGATATAGGAAATTTTCTGCTCAAAGTAGTGGAATTTAAATGAAAGTTTTCATGAAAGAGTTTTGCTTGTTCCTCTATGGAAAAAACAAAAATTGATTTGGTGGCCATATCTACCAAGTCATTAGCATTGGCCAAAGGTCCTGGTAAATTAGAATGAGCTCTAATATGTCCTACATAGAATAGATGTTTACGCTGTAGGATAAGGTTTTGTAGCGTAGTAAAGTAAGAAGCTACCGTGGGACAGGGAAGAAATATGGGGTACTGTTTCAAGAACCTGTAAAGCGTTAATGATATATAAGCTATCAGATAGAAGATTGAATGGCTGATTATCTGCTAATTTAAAGGCTAATATTACAGCTGCAAGTTCAGTAACCTGTGCGGAGTTGGGTGGAACTATTATGGTGTGAAGTTGTTTACCGATAAGTACTGCACCTACTCCATTTTTGGAGCCATCAGTAAAAATGGTTACACAGTCTTTAAGAGGCTGGACACTAGTCACTTTTGGAAAAACTATGGGAGTATTTTTACAGAATTGAATCCAGGGATGTTGGGGATAATGGTTATCGAACTGAGCTGAAGTGGAACAATATAATACTGACCAATCATCATCATTATTAATTAGCCATTTAATTTGCTGAGTGGAATAAGGAGTTATAATAATAGACGGATGGATTCCAAAAACAGTAATGCAAGATTCTATTCCTTTGAATATTACCTGAGCAATAGCTTGGGGATATGATTGCAATGTTTTAGCCGGAGAGCTAGGGAGATCTATACTTTGCAGAGGTCCTCCTTGCCAAACTATGCCAAAAGGGGTGTGCTTCTCTGAGATTATGATTAAACTTAATGGTTGAGTAGGATCACAACGATCAACGTAACACTGCTGAAGTCTATTCTCTACTAGCTGTAAGGATATCCGTGCTTCGGGAGTAAGTTTCCTAGGGGAATTCAAGTCAGGATTACCTTTTAATATATCGAATAAAGGTTTTAATTCCCCTGTGGATAATTTTAAATAGGATCTGATCCAGTTAATGTCACCTAAGAGTTTCTGAAAATCGTTCAAGGTATTCAATTGATCTGTCCTGATGGTCAACCTTGTTGGTCTGACTGTAGTAGCAGTGAGCCTTGTACCCAGATATTCTTGGATCTCCTCTAATTGTAATTTTTCAGGGGCTATCGTTAGTCCTCTCTTTTCTAATGCTTGAGTTATAAATTGTAATGCTTCTAACAAAACTTCTTTTTCTGGATGGCAAATAAGTATGTCATCCATATAATGATAAATCAACAATCTCTTAAACTTTTGTCTAGTAGTTGTTAATGCTTTATCTACGTATATTTGACATATAGTAGGACTGTTAGCCATACCTTGAGGCAACATGGTCCATTCGAATCTCTGGTCAGGCTGAGTGTGATTAAGAGAGGGCAAAGTAAAAGCAAATCTCCAACAATCATTTTTGTGTAAGGGTATAGAGAAAAAGCAATCTTTTAAATCCAGAATAATAGTAGGCCAATTTTTTGGTAGCGCAGTGAACAAGAGGGAGTCCACATTGGATGGGTCCCATAGGGTACATTTGTTCGTTTATGGCTCTTAAATCATGTAATAACCTCCATTTTCCTGATTTTTTCTTTGTTAAGAATATTGGAGTATTCCAAGGAGAGGTAGAATGTTGTAAATGACCTGCTTGTACCTGCTCTTGTACTAACTTATGAGCTGCCTCTAGCTTCTCTTTTGTTAGGGGCCACTGTGGAATCCAGCGAGGCTTATCATCTTTCCATATTATAGGGATTGATGGTTTATCAGTGGCCCCTAGGAAAAACCCAATCCATGAGAATCATTTTTTGGTGGAGGTAAAGGCAGTGGTTGGGTAGATCCTTGACTATGTCTTCCTAATCCTTTTTTATCATCATAGTTCATATTTTGTAACATATTTCTTACAGGAGTCCCTTGGTAAATCTGGTCAGTGGTGAGTTTCATATCCATTTGCTGCAGGACGTCTCGTCCCCATAGGCTAATAGGAACATTACAGACATATGGCTGAAATATTCCTGTGTGTCCCTCTATATCTTTCCACGATAATGAGGAAGCACTTTGATTGGGGCTTTCTGCTACTCCTAAGCCTCTCAAGCTCTGAGCTGCTGTGATCAATGGCCAGTGCTTTGGCCAGACCATTGCACTAATAATACTTTTGTCTGCCCCCGTATCTAATAAACCTGTAAATTCCATATTTCCCACTTTTAATTTTAGGAGGGGCCTCTGTCCCATATCCATAGTAAGGTTTATTAAAGTGGTTCCTGTTGATCCAAAACCTCCTTGTCTTTTATTTGTATTTTCACTGGGCCACAAAGAATGGGCAATATAAGCATTTGTGCAATGCGATCCCCTGGAGAGATGACCGTAATTCCTTTTGGTGAAGAGACCAAGGCTTTTATTTGTCCAGTGAAATTAGGATCAATAACCCCTGGGTGTACTATAAGTCCTTTTAGTGTTGAGGAACCTCTACCTAGTAATAGTCCTACACTGTTCTGTGGGATTTTTTCATGCCAATCAGTATCAATCATCTGCACCCCCATATCTGGGGTTAGTATGAGTCTGGAGGTGGCACAGATGTCCAATCCGGCACTTCCTGAGGTGGCTCCGCCCTCCCCTTCTCTGTGGGAGGACACCACCGTCGGGGAGCTTGCCGAATCACCCCGCATATCTGTTGCGGGCCCCGGGGAGGGCCCTGTCCCCTGCCCTTTCGAAGTTTAGGATTCAACCCTAGGAAATTATCCTCCCTATCTCTACTAGGCTGACAGGCACCACTTCAATGACCTCCTCCTCTGCATCCCGGACACAGCCCTGGGGCATAAGTTGTAACAGATTTTACTATATTTATCTCTTATCTTTTGTTAGGGCATTATCTCCTTGCTGCTGATTTTGTGCATCTATTGAAACGTATTGGCCTTCTCCTATTAACATTTCTATCGAGAAACCTTGCCACTATGTTTCTGCAAGCAGTTTCAACAGCTATTTCTTGCCACTGAGCTTCTCCAATTAGACATTGTCCTCCAGATAACACTGCTCTGCATAGCTGTCTCCAATAGTCTTAACTGCCTCTTTAAAGTTTTTCTAATGGTTGATGGTATCTCCATTTGCTCCTCAAATACGGGCAGGTTCTATAAATTTTGAAGCTCTTTTTATTAGGCTTAGGTTTCTCCTACCTTTTCCCCTTGTTCTTAAGTTTTCACTACCACTTGGTTATTTCTTTTGGGGGTTCTTTGTGTTAGACTTAATTCCCTTTTTTCCCTTGTTCTTAGATTTTTTGAGCAATTATTTTCTACGTCACCACCACTCAATTTTTCCTCACTTTATTCTCTTTAAGCGTTCTTTTCTGTTACTATTAAATCCTGTTCATGAAAATCCCCCTTGTGGCACACTGAGCAGCTTTTCTTACTTAGCTGTTTTTTTTTTTTTTTCTCCTTTAATGGCGTCCCATTGTTTTTTAATAGTTCCCTGAGGGGTTGCTGCATTCAGACCCCATTGTTACTAATTTGAATAGCTTTAGTTATGGCAATTACAATAACAGTGGCTTAGCTGCCAGGAACAATGAGATTACTGAAAGGAAAACTATCAAGTGCGCATTAAAATTTTTATAGCGGCTTTTCTCGTACTACCTAATTGGACCGCTCCAAACGTGTTTCTACTTTCACTTTAATTAGACCGCGTCCCACGCGTCAGGACCGCTGATGGCGTGTCCCGATACCCCCCGACCCGCGTTCTACGCGTCAGGACCCCGATACCTTTCAACCCGCGTTCTACACATCAGGACCGCTGATGGCGCATCCCGATACCCGCGTTCTACGCGTCAGGATCCCGATACCTTTCAACCGGACCGCATTCCGCGTGTCCCCAGGACCGCCGATGGCGCATCCTGACACCCTTTAACTTTTTTATAACCGGTTTAACTTGTATAAAAAATTTTTTTCAAATATCTTACCTTGTTTTCTTTTATAAGGCCTTCATCTTCCCGGGTTTTGGCACCAGTTATCGCGTCCCCTCTGGCCGCAGAGAGAGACACGACAAATGTCTGAAGCTTCGGAAGTTTATTGTGCACAGTCCCTCTCCTACACTTCTCTTACTCCTAGCTTCAGCGCACTCCCAGCTTCCCTTCTCCCAGCTTCTTCCAGCTTCCGCGCACTCCCAGCTTCCAGCTCAGCTCCAGCCTCTTCCGCGGCCGCTTCTTCCGCTTCTCCCCTTCTTCCGCTTCATCTCTCCCCCTCACTCTCCCACCCACCAGGCTTATATACACTTCAACCAATCAAGGGAGAGTACACGAGATAAACGTGGACAGCTGCAGGCATAGGATGGGTACACGAGTGGGGCATGCTCTAGTTACATCGTTAACTAGCCAATCATTGGAATTCGCTGGTTGTTTACTGTATAGCTGGCCGCTTTTGGCTCAGCGTCAGGCGCCATCTTGACCATGCCTAAGGCTGGGGGCCCTAGAAACACCGACAATCCATCAAATGAACATTTTGAATCTATTACTGCTAAGGAGTATGAATAGAATTAGAAACAGGACAAGGACTCTTGCGGATAACTGATCTAGTCACAGTGAAAGTTCCTCTGTTGAGGAATTTCAGTCATGAGTTGAAATAGTCTCTAAAATGTTATTTTAGTGCAAAGTGGTCAAGTTTTTAGAAGCCGCACCTAGTACCAAATGACTGCATAAAAATATAAGTTGACCTACGTGTGTTCTTATTTCAACATAAAATCTGTAAAAGTGGTGCTATCTTGAATCATATATTAGGTGAAATGGTTTACTTTTCTGTTAAAGTACTTTTTGAATTCATAGTAAAATACAGAACTAGTTGGAATGTCATTTATCAGCCATTATAATTGTATAAACAACCAAGTTTTTAAAAACATATAACCATGTCTTAAGGATTGATTTTTGAGTAGATTTTATCTTTATACAGAAATTGCAAAGACAATGCAGAAATCTCCCATGTAGCCTCTTCCTCATTTTTCTTCTGCTATGATTTATGTGCACTGTCTCTGATGGGTTAACGTCCTAGGAAAGATGTCATGAAGAACAAACACTAGCGTGCTATCACTAAGTGCAGTTGCATTTCCTTTGGATTCTCAATTCTACCTCTTCCTGTTCCAGGACCCCATCCAGGATCCCAAATAACATTCAATTCCTGTCCCTATAGACTTCTCTTTGTGGGTGAACAGTTTCTCAGACCTTCCTTGTTTCAATGACCTTAACAAGGTTGAGAAGGAACTTTCAGGTACTTTTTACATCATTCTCTATTGGGGTTTAATTTTATTTTCATATTTATCCTGGGGCTATGAGTCTGGGAGAGGCAGGTCACAGAAGTGGACAGCATCTCTGTGTTTTCAGGCCTTGAAGGGGCATATCTTGTTAGTACTGACTGTGCTCACCTGGCTGAGGCAGGGCCTTTCAGGTTTCTCATTGGAAAGTTTCTGTCTCTGTGTGTCCACATTGTTTGTGATCTTCTGGTTGAAGTCACCCTGCATGACCTGCACATAAGGAACAGGGAGTTAGCTCCACCTCAATGATGACTGAGTGTGTGCTCCAATTATCTGAAATTCTTCTGCACAAGTGCTTTCCACTCAACCCATTTATCTATTCAGTTAGTTATGGGTGGCTGGGTATGGTGGGGCATACCTGTAATCCCAGTGGCTTGGGAGGCTGAGGCAGAAAACTTACAAGTTCAAAGCAAGGCCCTAAGCAACTTAGACCCTATGTCTAAATAAAGTAGCAAAATTGCCGGGGTGTAGCTTAGTAGTTAAGTACCCCTGGGTTCAATCCCTGGTAAAAAAATAAATACATTAATTAATTAATAATACACACATTTCTATTAAAAAACTTTCATCTGGCAATTAAGTGTGCCCATCGCATTTTTTAGAATGATGTTATATATATATTTATGTATATATAGTTATATATATACATAAATATATATATACATATTTTAGCTATTTTTATTTATCTATTTATTTATTTTTAGCTGCAATTGGACATGATTCCCTTATTTTCATTTATTTATTTTCATGTGGTGGTGAGGATCATACCGCATCACAGGATCCAGGTGAGTTGTCTGCCACTGAGCTACACCCCCAGCTTCTGACCATTGCAGCTGTTTTTTTATTTGTTTGTTTCATCTCTTGGTTTTATTAACTACCATGAAGCCACCAAGATGAGGGAGGTAGTTTCATCCCTCTGATATTTTAGCTTAAAAGGTGTGATTGCCATAATCTAGCTTAAGCACCAACTACATATTTAAATATATTTCTTTCCAAAAATCTTTTTCTCAGGCTACCTAAAGTATAACATCAACAGGATTACAATTAGCTATAGATTTTGAGATCAGGACCTGCTTCTCCTTCCAAGCCATGTCCAATCACTGTCAATACACATATGGTAAAACCAGTTTGCTTTTACAAGAGCATTTCCCTTTCATAACCAGTCACAGTACTGTCAATATCCTTGTTTAGTATTAGTTATGTAAAACAATTCCACTTAAGGAAACTGGGTGAAGAATATACAAAATGTATTATTTTACCAACTTCCTGGGATACTATAACTATTTTAATATAGTGTTTTACTTTATTTTGTGGTGATGGGGTTTGACCCCAAGGCCTCCCTCACACTGCCAGTGCTCCACCACTGAGCAATATCCCCAGTCCTTTTTACCTTGAGACTTGTCATTAAGCTGCAGAGGTATGTTTTCCAAACATATGACCTTCCTGCCTTAACCTCCCAGAGTAGCTCATATTAGAGATGTGTACCACTACACCTTGCTCAAAATGTTTTAAAAATCTAAACAAAAATGTTACTTGTAGAAAAGAACAAGAGGTGGAAAACACAGAAGTGAAAAAAAAATAGGAATGGACTTAGAAGAGAGTGTAGGAGTCACCTGAACAATGGAGGACTTCTGTCAAGGCCATTGTGTCACCCCATGAAAAGGATGAAGGGTATGATATAATAGCTACCCTGTGGCCTTTAAGATTAAGGTAATATTCATACTCTAGGATCTAAAACTAATTTATAGCTTTTCTGTGACCCTTAACATCAATGAAATATCAATGTTATTGCATGTTAAACTAATATAATAACTGTCCCATGGCCTTTAATATTGAAGTAATCTCCACACTATAGCATCTTATATGTATATACTTGCTGTCCTGTGACCTTTTATATAAATATGATATCTATTATGTGCATCTAAAACTAATATAGTAACTGCCTGTGGCATTTCACACTGATATAATATTCATACTATAGCAGCTAATGGTAATGTAATATTTGTCCAGTGGACTTTATTACTAATGTAATCTCCATAGTAGAGCATTTATACTTGATAAAATAGGTACCCCATGGCCTTTCAGAGTAATATAATATCTATAATATTTAATCCTAAACTAATATAATAGCATCTTAAAGTATTCTAATAGCTGGTCTGTGGACTTTAATAATAATGTACTGTCCATGCTAGAGCATCTAAATTCAATATAATACCTGACTTTTGGTTCAGTGCTATTATAATATCCACAATGTAGCATCTAAAACTAATAAAATAACTTTCATGTGGCCTATGATAAGCATATGATATCCATACAATAGCATCTAAAACTAGTATAATAACTTCCCTGAGGCCTTTAATTGTAATATAATATCAATACTGTGTTCCCAGAAACTAATATAATAGTTGTCCATGGCCTTTAATGGTAATATAATATCCATGTTACAGCATCAAAAACTGATGCTATGGCTGCTATGTGGCCTTTCGTAGTAATATAGTATGCATATTGTGGCCTCTAAAACTAGTATAAAAGCTTCTGTGTGACCTTCAATACTAATTGAGATTCACTATGGTACCAAAATTTTATAATGGATGCTCTGTGATCTTTAATACTAATGATATCAGTTCTGTAAAATCTAAAGCTAATAGAATAGGTATTATATACTTTGGTCTTTAATACTACAGATGTCCATCCTTTGCCATTTAAAACTAATGCAGTAGTTGTTGTGTGGCTTTTAAAAGTATTATACTCATTCCATAGTATAAAAGATTAATACTAGAGCTGTGTTGTAGCATTTATATGAACTAAATATCCATACTATTGCATCCAACACTAATATAATAGCTGCTTTGCTATCTTTTGCAGTAGTATTATAGACGTAATGTACCATTTCAGTCTAAGGTCCTGTGGACCTTAAAACTAATGTACTATACAAACTGTCTCATCTCACCTAATCTACTAGATGCCCCTGTGTCCTTTACTACTAATGTAATGTCCATCAATATTACCAACCTCCAATATATTTGCCTTTAATACTAATATGATGTCCAAACTGAAGTGTCTAATGTGAACATAATAACTACTCTGCAGCCCTTAATACTTATGTGATATCCATTACATAGCCTCTATAACTAAATTGATGTAATAACTGACCAGTGACCCTTGATATTGCTGTAATAGCCAGACTACAGAATCTCATACTAATATATTAGCTGCCTGTGATGTTTAAATAGGCTATTTATCCTAAAGCTTCTTAAGTTAACATAATAGATGCCATGTGTTCTTTAATATTAACTTAATATCCATATGATAGCATGTCTACCTAATATAATATGTGCCCTGTGGACTTAAACATTAATATAATATCTATAATATGACATCTTCATACCATCTTTATCCTGTGCCCTTAGTACTAATATCCCTGCTATAGGATTAAAACTAGTATAAGGGATGATTTGTGTCCTTTAATGTTAATATGAAAAAAACATAATGCAACCTTTAAAATTAATACAATACCTGTCCTGTGGCCTCTGATATTCATGTAATATCCATAATAAAGCATCTAAAATTAATATAATAGTTATCCTGTGACTATTAATATTCATACAATATCCATGCTACAAAATCCAAAACTAATGTAATAACTGACCTGTATCCTTTTGTAGGAAAATAATATCCATACTCTAACATCTCATGCAAATAGAATAGCAGGCCCGTGGTTATGAATAGTAATGTAATATCTGTATTACAGCATCTTAAACTAATACAGTGGATACCTTGGGTCTTTGATATTAATGTACTATCTTTGCTATAGAATCAAAACCTAACATAAAATGTGATATATAGTCTTTATTTAATGTAATATCTCTTCTGAAACAGTTTAAACTAATGTAATATATGTCCTGTAAACTTATATCCTAATATGACATCCATATTATTGTGTCCAAGGCTAACATAATAGCTGATGTTTGAACTTTAATATTAATATAACATGTTTACTATTCAGTGTAAAAGTAACATAATAGCTGTTCTGTGGCTTACATTATTAATTTAAATCCATACCTTGGCATCTAAAAGTTATAGCTTCCCTGTGGCCTTTAATACTAATATAATATTCATAATATAGCAAGCAAAACTAATGTGATAGCTTCTCTGTGCCTTTTAATATTAATATAATCTTCATAGAATAGCATCTAAAACTAATATAATTGCTGCCAGACTTCAATACTAGTCAAATATCCATTCTCTGGCCTCTAAAGCTAATATACCAACTGCCCTGTGGCCCTTTTTCTTGATATGATATCTATATTGCATCCTGGAAAACTGATATCTGCTCTGTGGTCTTTAACATTAATACATGCATATTGTCACATCTAACACTAATAAAATAGCTGTGTTGTGACCTTCAATACTAATAATGCCCATACTATAACTTCTAAAATAAACATAACAACTTCCCTGCAGCTTTTAATATGGATACAATATGCATACTATAGCATCTTACATTAATATATGTCCTGTGGCCTTTAATAGTAATATGTAACCAGACATTAGTCCCTCAAAATGATGAAATAGCTGTCTTTGATCTTTAACATCAATGTAATACCCATACTTTACTTTCTAAAATTAACATAATAGCTACCATATGTCTTTTTATACTAATATTGTACACAGAGAATAACATTGAAAATTATTATAATGGTTGTCTTCTGGCCTTTGCGTTAAAGTAATATTGATGCGATAATAGAGCTCATATAATAGTTGAACTTTGACCTTTAGTATTAATATAACATGTACACTGCAGCATCTTGTACTAATATATTAGCTGTTCTGTGGCTTTAAAATTAATATAAAGTCCATGTATAGCCATATGGTCCAATATCTGCTGTGTGGTCTTAAATAATACGTGATATACTGCTTAAATTAATGTGATAGCTGTCATATGGACTTCAGTATTAGTGTAACATTTATACTATAGCATCATGGATGCACTGTGATATTTAATATTAACAAAACCATCTATAATAAAGAATGGTTTTCCTTTGTTCATTTTTGGTTTTTGTTACCAGGAATTGTACCCCTGAACCACATTATTTGCTCTTTTCTTCTTCTTCTTCTTCTTATTTTTTGAGACAGGGTCTTGAAAAGTTACTTAGGACTTAGCTAAGTTTCTGAGGCTGACTTTGAACTTGTGATCCTTTTGCCTTAGCCCCTTGAGCCACTGGGGTTACAGACCTGTGCCACTGCATCCAACTCTGCTGTATGCTTTCAAAACTAATATCATAACCACATTGTGACCTTTAATACTAATATAATATAAAAACTATACCATCTAATGGTGATATGATAGCTGCCCTATAGTCTTTAATAGTAATATTATATTCATACCATAATATCTACAATTAATATGGTACCCAGGGCCTTATACTAGCATGATATCAATACTGAATCATTGAATATTAGTAAAATTGCTGACTTGTGGACTTAAATACTAATATAATGTCCACATTATAGCATTTTAAATATACACAATAGCTGAATGTAGGACTATAATACTAATGAAATATGTGTACTATAGCATCTTAAAATACTGTAAGAGATGCCCTGTGGCATTTAATATTAGTATGAATACATATTGTGATATTAAAAGCTGAAGAAATAGCTGCCTTGTGGCCTTTCAATGCTATATAATATCCATATAGTAGCATGTAAAACTCATAAAATAGCTGTCCTGGGGCCTTTATGACTAATGCAATATGCCTAAGGTAGCCTATAATATAATAGCTATCCTGTAGCATTTAATATTAATATTATGTCCACAATGTGACCTCTAAAACTAATATTATAGTCTTTCTGTGGCCTTTAATATTAAAAATGTATCAAAACTTGCTCCCTGAACATGAAGTAGTAGCTGTAGCTGCTCTATGATCTTTAAATACTGTACTATATAGTACATCCATTCTATAGCAATTAGAGTTAATGTAATAGCTTGCCTATGACCATATTACTATGATAGCCAATTTAAAATAATGTAATTGCTCCCTTGTGACCTGTAATACTTACATGATATGCAAACTATGGCATCTGCAACTAATAAAATAGCAGTCTACTGACTCTTAATACTTATGTAATGTGTATATTCTTAAGTAATTAAGTAACTGCATTGTTGTCTTTAATATTAATATATTATCCATCATAAAAACTCTAAAACTAATACTATAACTGCCCTGTGAACTTTATTATTAATAAACTATCCATATTGTAGCATCTAAGAGAGATATAAGAGCTAACCTGTGGCTGTTAATATTGAAGTAATATCCACACCACAGCATGTAAAGTTAATAACTGCCCTGCAGTTTTACTATTATCAAGATATCCATATTATAGCATGTAAAATTAATATACTAAATTCCCTGTAGCCTTTAATGTTAACATAATATGCATGACATAGCATCCAAAATTAATGAAATAGTTACCTGGCAGACATTCACACTAAAATGATAATCCATGTTCATGTGTACTGTGCTTAATTATTAATGTCATGTCCAAACTATAAGAAAAGAAACTAATATAATATATGACATGAGGTTTTTAATGCTAATAAACACCTAAAGCCAATATAATAGCTGCCGCATGCCCTTTAATGATAATATAATAAAATATCCATAGTTTAGCAGGTAAAATTAATATAACTTATTCTGGTTATAATACTATTTTGACATCACTATGTAGCATGTAAAATTAATACCATTTCTTCCTTGTGGCCTTTTATGTTAACACGATATCCATACTATAACATCCAAATCTAATATAAAGTCTGCCTTGTACATTTGTAGAAAATGATAATACATTTTATATGCCTGTGATCTTATTGGGAACATGATGTCCGTGTTATAGTATCAAAACTTGATAAAATTGCTGCCTGGTCAATATCCACTGTGCTTTGCTGAATCTTCATGTGTATTCAGAAGGCATTTATCAGGCTTTATTGCAGGCACTCTAAAGAGCAGGGAAGTATGTAAAAAAGCCCTTTGATGGAGCTTATGCTTCTAGCAAGATAGAAGTGGGTAGTGGGTGAATCACCAATTAGGTCAGTGCTCTATCACTGAGCTGCTTCCCCAGCCCTGATCTCTATTAATTATTGTTTTAGACAGGTGCTCCTTAAATTGCCCAGTCTGACCTTGAACTTGGAATACTTCTGCCTCAGCTTCCTAAGTCACTGGGATTTCCAGCAAGTACCACCATGATGAGCTGGAAACATTTGTAAGTCATGCTTACCAAGTAAAACTTATGTAGACTATAATTTGCCAGTTTTAGTGTTGAGTTCTATGATTTTTTTTTTTTTTTTTGGTACTGGGGATTAAACGTAGGGTTCTCTACCACTGAGCTACATCCCCAAAACTTTTTATTTTTTATTCTGAGATAGGATCTCACTATGTTGATGAGACTGGCCTTCAAATTTTCAATCCTCCTTCCTCAGCCTCTCATGTGACTGGGATTACAGGCATGTGACACTGCATGGGTCCTACATGATAATTTCTTAATGAGGTCTCTTCTCTTTTTTCCAGCTACACTACTGGAAATTGAACCCAGGGACAATGTACCACATCTATGTGCTACATATCTACCCTTTTTTACTTATTTTGAGGCAGGGTTTCCTAAATTGCTGAGGCTGACCTTGAATTTGCAATCCTTTTGCCTCAACCTGCTGAGTGACTGGGATTACAGGCATGTGTCACTGTGCCCAGCTAACATTACTAGTGTTATGATTTTAATCTTTTTGATTTTATCTGTTGCATAAGCAATTTATTTTATTTATCTATTGTGAAGGTGGAAAAAACATTTCTATAAAAATAGTGGCATAATATATTATTAACAACAAGAAACAGCTCAAGTGTATAATAGTTATAGAATGAATAAGTAAGCATCAGAATAATTACAACAAATAAAAAGGCAAATGTGGAAAACAGTAGATTCATGACTTTTTATTTATTTTATTTTATTGTGGTGCTGGGAATTAAACCCAGGGCCTCATGTGTATTAGGCAAGCAGTCTACCACTGAGTTACATCCTCAACTCTCCTAAAATCTTTTGCATGAATAAAATGACATTAGTAAAACTTCTATTAATATTTGTCCATTTTTACTTGTCAGTGGATCTTGATTTTTATCTATTAATGTATGGTGCTGAGAATGGAACCTAGGGCCTCACACATGCTAGGCAAGAACTCTGCCACTGAGCCACAACCCTAGCCCCTATCCATTGATTTTTGCAAAGAACTTTGTGTGTTTTAAAGGTTAGAATTTGAAGTCATACTTTACCTTTTTTATTTAACTTAGTAGATTGTTATTTTAGGGTGAAGATGTAGCATAGAAAGGAGGTAACATAAGTTTCTTAACAACTAGGCCAGTTTGAAGATGACTGTGGTGTTCTAGGCAGCAAGACAGATGATGCATCCTCTCAAGCTGGCTGTCTGGAAGTGAAGTCTCAACATCCTAATTGCTAGTGGGACCTCACTCCAGTAAAACAGAACAAATCAAAGACTTCCCATTTTGCTTCAATGAAATAGCATTTTGTATCTCAATATTTTGAAGTCAGCCCTACCTACCTCTGTTACTATACCACACTTAGAGTCAGATCTTCTTACAAGATCTTTTATCATAATGGATAACACAGATTTGTTGAAGCTTAGATTTCAAGATGTCACAGATGCCTGGAGAAGATGGTTGATATTAAATAACAGGCACTTCAATGTTAAATGAAAATAGAAACATGGATATTGTTGGTGAAGATATTCTGCATTTTCTTTTAGGGCATGTCCTGGGATAGGATGGGTGAAATATTTTAGAGTTTTGATTTCCTTCTTATGTGGATTATGGTCAGGAAATCAGCAAGGCATTTATTTTATTTAATTTTTTTCAGTACTGGGCACTCCACCTAGCTCTTCAGGACAGTGGGCAGGTGCTCTACTGCTGAGCTACATCCCAGTCCCAAGGTGTTTTTTATATGTGGGCAGGAAAAAACACTGCTGTGGATTTGGTTTACATGTATGCTTTAAATAAAATAACTGTCTTTCTAGTTACATTTTGGAAATTTTATTATTTTAACATCTCTATATCTGCCCTAAAATATTTTTAAAATGTGATCATATCCAATTTTGTATTTAGGGAAAGCCACATTTACATATTGTTGACTTTCAAGATTAATTTATAAGCTAATATATCAAGCATGAAAACAGGGTTAAACTCATCAGTCATCAATGTGTTGCTGAAACTTTGTATTTAAACATCTGGAAAGATGTTTTACTTTTTTTTTTCCTTTTAGTATATCAATCTCTATACAGCAATATAGATATGAAACCTGACTGCTATACTTTTAAGAATTACATTGGGAAAGGGACACTACATTTTTTTAACAATGTCCCCCTTGTTTTTTCTTTCATTTAACAAATAAAAAATAAAAAATGAAATGTGGCAGCTGAGAAATATGAAAGAGTGTATTTAATAAAAACTAGTTTTCAGAACTTGCTAAAATAATGAACTGAGGAGTTTTCTGTGGACACATAGGACTTGTATATGTTTTGATTGCAGTTTAATAATTTGCCAATTGAGTTATAATCATAGCGATGTTGCATTTCAATCACATGCATACATTTGGTTAACCAAACCTTTAAACCACAGTTTGATATGTACTAATATATAACCTGTTGCTAATATAACAGCTGCTACATGCCCTTTAATAGTAACATAATAATATTCATAGTTTAGAAAGTAAAATTAATATAACTTATTCTGGTTATAATACTATTTTGATATCACATTGTAGCATATAAAATTAATATCTTTGCTTCTCTGTGACCTTTTATGTTATTATGCTATCCATACTATAACATTCAAATATAATGTAAAGGCTACCTTGTGCATTTGTAGAAAATGATTATCCATTTTACTTGACTTTGGCCTTATTGGGAACATGATGTTCATATTATAGTATCAAAACTTGATAAGATTGCTGCCTGGTGGTTTTGCATATTAAGATGTTTTCCATATTGTAGCATGTAAAAATGATAAAATAGATGAACTGTGCACTTCAGTACTCATTTGAAATCCACCTTGTAGCATTGAAAACTGATAAACTGCTTTTTTGACCCTCAGTACTGACATGGTATCCATATTATAGCCTTAAAAACTAATAATGGGGAAACCTTGTGGCCTTTTGCATGAAAAAGAAAATTTGTGTGGCATTCCCTGTGTTCATTAGTTATTAATGTCACTTGTATTTATGCAGATAATATAACATCATTTATAGTGTGACCTTTAATGTTAATATGAAAACCATATGGTGGCATTTGTTACTAATCATTACCTGCAGGCCTTTAGTAATAATCTAATATTCACATAGAACTTCAATTCTCATATACTAACTGCCCTGTGGCATTAATGCTATTAGGACATCTGTATTTGAAAAGTGAAATTGATGTTATGGCTCCCTGGGTCTTTCCAATTTAGTAAATTATCCTCCTAATGGCATTTAAACTAATATCAGAGAAGCATTGTGACCTTTAGTACTGACCAGATACCCCTTACATAGCATCTATAACTGATACAATAGCTGCCTTTTGGACTTTACAACTGAAAAGAGACTCAAATTATAGCATAAAAAAGTGATAAAATTGATATAGCATTTAATATTGCTATATTGTCCATGTCATAGTATCAAAACTTGATCAAATAGCTTCCCTATGTCCTTTAGGATGGGTAGGCTATTCCCATGGACCCATGAAGAATTCATGTAATAGGAGCCTTGTAGCCTTTAGTATGATATGACAAGCATATTAGAGCATGGAAAGTGATAGAGCAGCTGCTGCCAAGTTTTTGGCAGTGATAGTTATCATAATAGAACACAGGGACTGCAAGGTGCTGCCTTGTGACCTTCAGTGCTGAGATGGTATCCACATTGCAGCTTTTAAACATGAAAATGTGCCTACCTTGTGGCATGTGATACCAAAATGAAAATTCATTTTACTTGCCCTGTGGTCTTCAGTATTAATCCTATATCCATAGCACATCACAAAATAATATCATATAAAGTGTGGTCTTTAATTCTAATATAATAAAGTAAAAAAATATCATTTATTACTAATATGATTACTCCTTGTATCTTTTAATAGTAATATCTACATATTATTAGTACTGATAAAATAACTGCACTGTGGAATTAATACTAACGTATTTTCTGTATTTTAAACCTATATGATATTTCAGTTCTGTGGGTTTTAATATTAATAAATTCTACATATGATAATATAAAAGTGATATAACATGGTGTGGTGTCAAATCCTCATGGAGCCCATCACAGCTGGCCATCAGATTCCACTGCAGGCAGTTATGTTTATGGGGTTGCTTGGCAACATCAATTCCACTGTTGACAGTAACTGTACAGTTAGGGCGCTTGGCAGTGATTCCTTCTGTTTGGGAGGATTAAGTCAGAGACTGAGGAAGCCCCCAGAGAAAGGGGTATACAAGACTTCCTGATGATGTCAGCCTGGAAGAAGTTGGCTAACATATGCTTGGAGGGCAAGATTCACAGATTCCACAAGTTTGTGAAAATTGGTGATTTATCTGCAGTAATTTTTTTTTTTTTATCTCAGGGAGGTGATGTTGATGAACCTGATAAAAGACACAGGTATAGGGGGGTTTCTGAGGTCAGGGCTGAAGGGCAAGGGACCAATTGGGTGAAGAGGGACTGATGGAGCTGCACCACTCAGGCTCTGCTCATGATGCAAAGTAGAAGGGAGACCAGCTCTCCTTTCACCAAGAGATGAGCTTCAGGCCCCCATGGAGGCCTCAGTACTGGGGAACTGCAAACCTTGGAGGTCTAGCACACAGACAATCTTAATAAGCAGTAAAACAAAAGCAAAATTTCAGCTGGTTTCCTTGTAGATTTTAACAGTTAAGTACACACAGCAGTCTAATGTTAATGTACATACTTTCAAGAGTACATTTATACATTGTAGAAAAGTATATAATGAGAAAAATATTGCTCATAATATAATAACATAAGAGATAACAAAGAGTTCTTCAGATATAATCCACTATGTGTTGTCTACTGAGAGAAATTACAAGACATGTCTCCACTGTTTTTTTTTTTATTTTGTTTATAACATTGCTGTGGAAGTTACAAAAGAAGAAGAAGAAACTTTACTAGTTAAGCAAATTCTGAATGATAACTTGGTGTCCTCTTCACCAGCTAACTGCCTTCAGAGCAAGACTTGTGGAAGAACCCTGAGTTTTCTGCAAAGACTTCATTGTTACTTTTCAAAAGAGCAGACAATAAAGTTCACTGACAGATTGCGCACTTTCCAAAGCACCAAACATGATGCTTTTCCAATTTTGTCAACACTTTGGCAGACTACACTTAAAAATAATCTGCCAAAAGCTTTCTGCACAACATTGCTGGTTCCTCTGTTCCAATACAATTTCCTGTAGCTGTACCTTACTGTTTGTTTATGTAAGCAGGGAGAACAGAACATTGATCCACAGCATTCAGGAAGTGCAGGCTTTCAGTCACCAGGGCCAAGGGAGCAACATGCATAAGGTTCCCAGTCTGCAAAGGCTGTCTACTGCTCCCCTAATGTCCCTTGCCCTGCCTTTTTCCCAAGGGACTAAGGATATCCATATGGGCCTGAGCCCTGGTGGTGGTTTTGTGGAAGGGAATACTCTTCATCCTCAAAATGTGAGCTCTTTCTATGGTTATCAATATTGCAAAAATTTAAAAAATAATAAAATATCAAAGTTATAACATTTTAGAGTCCCACATGCATGCAGTATTTTAAGGTCATGATAACACTCTGAAAATATTTGTAATGAACAAAGACTTGCCAATGTGGGTATCAAAAAACATTATAAACTTTCACAAATTACTTGTTTGCCAATAGTCATAAGACAAGTGCCTAGAACAGGATAAAATATAAAGTATGAAAATATATGGAAAATATTTAGTATTCTAAAATTGGTGGGTAGGGATGTATACATTTTTAAATGTTGCACAGAATTTACCAACAAATCATCTATTTGAGGAGTGATATGCAGCTTAACCTTAAGCAGCAGAGTCTAAGTACAACTCCTTTTGCATCCTCAAAACTTTGTAGCTGAGAAATGTATTTCATTTAATGTTAGAATTAAATTTCTTCTCTTACTGGGTCACAAATATTTTTTCCTATATCCATAAATTACTTGAGCATTTGTAAAAGAGTACTTTGTCTGATTTAAGTCAGTTTGACTTTAGCAAGCTAAAGGGCATGCATCCAATCACCAGCACCAAAATGAAGCAAATAAAAGTTTTTAAAGAGGTAGAAAAAAAGGAAGTCTTTATACTTCATTCTTTCTTAGGACAATCCTTGCCAACACAAAATGTATAAAGAGAAATTTGCATTTTCTTGTACTTTTCTATGTAGAAGTGAAAGAAAACTTTTCATCTGTGTTTATAGATATTACACATAAATTTTTATGTGTAGAGATTATTACATAAATGTAAGTGTAGGTTAATTCTTCTTTAGAATTTTTCTTCTTTAGAATTTGCTGACATAAAAGAAGAGAGCAAGTGTAAAAGATTTTTACTACTGCCAAAGTATTGGTTTACTTCATATATTTTACTTAAAAAACTGAACTCAAGCATACTTACCTGTTCTTTTATTATAGTCATTTATACCCATACACTGAATACCTAGTATATAATTGACATAATGTCTCTTAAAACTCTTCCCTGTAAGCTTCATGCTTACTTGATCAGAGATTTAAAACTGAAGAGGGGGCTGGGGAGATAGCTCAGTTGGTAGAGTGCTTGCCTTGTAAGCACAAGGCTCTGGATTCAATTCCCCAGCACCCTCCACCCAAAAAAATGAAGAGATAGGACTTAAGTTTAAGTAAACACTTTCCTCACACAGAAGCACTTCTGTAGGTAGGAAACTATAAACTGCCTGTTTTAAAAGTTAGGGCAGTATTAAATATTGAACATTGGAAATACATGATTTACATATATCCTATATAAATCTAAATATTGAATAAAGTGAACCTTGCTAATTCATTTGAGTCCTACATTTCCTATCGCTCTAAGTTACTTGAAAGAAAAAAGAAAAGCAAGGATTTTATTATGTTTTAAATTTGTTCTTTTATTATTGTTTAATCATTCATCTCTCTTTATCTATAATAATTTTAAGAACTAATATTAAATTGAATGCCACCCATGTGACTAGAACCACTATAGACCTTTTGTTTGCATTACATTTCAATCAAGTTAAGGCACTGTGGTTTATATGATGGTTCTTTATTTCATGTAACAATAAAAAAATCGAATGTTCCCAATTTTACTTGTAATGTGTCCTAAATTTTAGTGATATCCCAAAGTCAGTGATATTAAAATCATAGAAAAAAGAGCATCTAAGACTGACTGAAATACATAGTCCTTAAAAGGTATCTGTAAAATCACTATAATAGTACTATTTTATTAATTGAAATACTCTTGTTGATTCATAGTAATAGTAATGATTACAATAGCCAAAAAGGCAACAATTATTGAACTGCTGCTTGTTCTAGAAACTGTTCAAATTTTTGCATAGATTCCCATTTAAACATCACCATAGTATCCTGGGAGGTAACTAATAACTTTAATCCTTATTTTATTGTTGATAAAATTTAGGGATAGGAGAGCTAACTAGTGAGTCACAGAAGTTAAAGTAGAATTCCAGCCAATGTTAAACTAGATTCAAGGACCATGCTCTTTATAGTCAAGTGGGATTCTCTGGGCTTAGAAGGTGGTTCAGTGGTAAAGTTCTTACATAGGAGACTCCAGGCTCTGGGGTCCATCCCCAGCACCACAAAAACAGAATAAACAAAAATAAAACATCCGTAGGACCAGGCACAGTAGCTCATGCCTATAATTCTAGTGATTTGGGAGACAAAGATAGAAGCATTACAAGTTCAATGCCAGCCTGGGCAATTTAGTGAGACCCTGCCTCAAAATTAAACTAATAATAAAAAGTTCTAAGGATATGGCTTTTGGGTTGAGTGTCCCCTGAGTTCAAACCCTGGAAGTACCATAAAAAGAAAGGCAAAAGAAAAAGTCAATTGAATAGGTTGCTAATTCATTAATTCAGTATGTAATAGCAGCTGGTAAATATTGTACATTCTTCAGAAGATAATAGAGAAATTGCCTGTTATTTAATGTTTATAATTTCATTAATACTTGTAGATTTTTGAAAGGTTATTTTATGAGGTTCTATCAAAGCCACTTACTTTCATAGGACTGCTCTACATTATGCCTGTGCCTTTGGCAAAGCAGAAATCCTGGATTTTCTAATAAAGAAGAATTGTAAGATTGACCTCAGTGATCTTGATGGCAACACACCATTGATGAAGGTAGAGGTAACCACAGGTTTCTGTAGGAAAAAAACTGATTGAAATTCTTAGTAGAAAAATTGATTAATTCAATTTAAATGTGATTAATTAGTAAAACATATGAAATGTTTTTCTTTGATTCTCAAAATTTAGAGTTTATTTCTTGGTATAAAACCAACAGGCACTACAGTACATGGAAGAGCGGTGTGCAAATATCCTATTAGAACATGGTGCCAATTCACATGCTCACAACATCAGGAATGAAACAACTCTCCACCTGGCTGTTGCTTTGAAGTCACCATTTTTAGTGGAAAAACTGATTTCACTCAATGTGAATTTGGAAGCCAAAACCAAGGTATACACCAGACACCATTATTTCCAAAATACTTAAACTATGTTTATTTTGACTGTGACATTGGTCAATGAATGTGGATTTTTATGCAGGTTTGTTTTTTTTTTAAATTAGAATTCAAACAGTTGTTAAAATGTCTCTTCCTCTTACATTTTTTAAAACTCATGAATATATTTAGTTTACCTCTAAAAGTTGTCTGTATTTAAAATTAAGGAGACTCATTCAGAAGTCTGAAATTTAAGCTTCTCTTAAGAACCAATGTGCCCCTCTGAGCCCCATTACTGTAGTGAGGGTGTGCAGTGTGCCTCCTGCATAGCATGGAGGAGTGTTCTGTTTGCTGCTGTCAAAATGTAGCATTCACTCAGTTGACCTACTTTTCCTCAATAAATAAGTATACAATTCCTGTTTTAGAGTATATTATACAGATTTCATGGTTCTCTTTATAGTTTCTATTAATTTACAAGAATCTGGCCTATACAATAATTTATAAAACTCTTTGAAATGGATTAAGGTTTAGAATTTAGAAATTGGCATTTACTATATTTTAAATTATTATGATAGTTTTATAGTTTTACATGGGACTTTGTTTCATCCTGACAAACTGATGTGGATGGAACTTAATTTTAGTTCTGACCTCCTTGGCCTCCCTCTTTGCCTCTCATGCTCCCTCTCCTATCTCATTCTCCTTCCCCTCCCCTGCTGGATATCTTTTTGCTCATACATGAGTTTGCATTTGATTGGACACTCATGTTATCTTTCCCTCCTCCCTTGCTTTATTTTACTCTAACTTCCATTTTTGAGAGAAAATGTTTGATCTTCTGAGTTTCTGAATTTGGATAATTTTACATGGCAGGATATTCTCTATTTCTACCTGTTTACCAACAAATGAAATAATTTTATTCATTTTATATGTAGAATATGTATATATTAATTTATATATTGTTATGAATTTAATTCATTTTATATAACAAACATGCAATACAATATATATTGTATATTATATATACATTTGCATATATACATACATATATGTGTGCATATTCATTTACATTTGTGTGTATATATAACATACCTGGCTAAACCTGGGTCAATGACATAATATAGCTATTATGAATTTGTTATTGTAAATATTGTTGTGGCAGTGTTGCCATAGTATGGGAATTTTAGATCTTTCAGGAGAATAGAAGGAGTGAAATAGTTGGATTATATTGTGGTCATATGTCTATTTTTGGTTATTCTTAGCTATCATGACAGTAGAATGTGTTTTCACATATCACCCATTCATAGGCTATCTCTTCCTATATTTGTGGTTGTACATGATGTGGAGTTAGACTAGTTTTGCTTTCATATATGAACATAGGACAATTAGGTCTGATTCACTCTATGGTCAATCCCACCCCTATTCTCCCTCCTTTCCTTCACTCCACACAGTCCAATCCAGTGAACTTCCTCTACTCCATTGCTCTGCCTATCATGAGTCAGCATCCAATATTAAACAGAATATTTAGCCTTAGGATTTTTGGCATTGGCTTCTTTCACTTAGCAAGATAGTCTCGGTTCTATTCATTTACTGGCAAATGCTATAATTTGTTTCTTCTTTTTGACTGAATAATAGTCCATTGTATATATGTGCCACATTTTCTTTATCCATACATCTGGATAAAGGCATCTAGGTTGGTTTCATAGCTTAGGTATTAAGAATTGAACTGCTGTAAAATTGATGTGGCTATATCACTGTAGTAGGCCAACTTTAAGTCTTCTGGGTATATGCTGAGAGTGGGATAATAGTATCAAATTGTGAAACCATTCCTAGTTTTCTGAGGAATCTCCATACTGCTAATGGGCTACACCAATTTTTAGGCCCACCAGTAATGTGTGAGTGTAACTTTTCCCCCACATCCTTACCAATATCTATTGTTACTCTAGGCTTTAAAATTGCCATTCTGACTGCAGTGAGAGGAAATCTCAGTGTAGTATTAATTTCATTTCTCTAATTGCTAATGATATTGGATATTTTTTCATATATTTACTGATCACATTTCTTCTGTGAAGTGTTTGTTCAGTTATGAGACCCATTTATAGATTGGGTTATTTGGGGTTGCTTTGTGTTTTGAGTTGTATGTATATCCTGAAGATTAATGATCTATCTGAGATGCAGCTGTCAAAAATTTCCTCCCATTCTGTGGGCTGTCTCTTCATGTTCTCAATTGTTTCCTTTGCTGTAATGAAGCTTTTTAGTTTGATACCATCCAATTTATTGATTTCTGATTTTATTTTCTGCACTTTAGGAGTCTTGTTGAGAAAATTGGTTCCTAATGTCTTATGATGGAGAGTTTGTCCTACAGTTTCCTCTAGTAGATGCAATGTTTCTGGTCTAATGCCAGTTTGAGTTGAATTTTGTTCAGAGTGAGATATAGGAGTTAAATTTCAATCTACTACATATGGATTTTCTGTTTCAGCACCATTTATTGAAAATGCTATCTTTTCTTCAATGTGTTTTTATTGATGACTTTGTCTAGTATGAGATAACTGTATTTATGTGGGTTTGTCTATACATCTTCTCTTCTGTACCATTTGTCTTCCTTTCTGTTTGGGTGCCAATATCATGTCTTTTTTGTTACTATTCCTCTGGAGTGTAATTTAAGTTGTTGTATTGGAATGCTTCCTGCTTCACATTTCTCATGGAGGAATTATTTGATTATTCCCAGTTTCTTCACTTTCCAAATGAAATTTTATGACTGATGTATCTATTTCTATGAAGAACCCAACTAGAAACTTAATAGGAATTGGATTAAATCTGTATAGCACTTTTTGGTAGTCTGATCATTTTTAAATACCCATTCAAAAACATGCAAGATCTTTCCATCTTCCCAGGTCTTCTCCAACTTCTTTCTTTAGAGTTCTGTAGTTTTCATTGTAGAGGTTGTCCACCTATTTTTTGGATTGATTCACAAATATTTTGTTTTATTTTTAAGGCTCTTATTTTTAAGACTTCTGTTCAAGAGAGTTTTCCTAAATTCTCTTTGATTCATCACCAGTATATAGGAATGCAATTGATTTATGGGTGTTAATTTTATATCTTGCTACATTGTTGAATTCATTTATTAGTTCTAGAAAATTTCTAGTGTAATTACAAGTGTTTTAAATATAAAATCATATTGTCAGCAAATAGGGATAGTTTGATTTTTTTTCATTCATATCCCTTTAACTTGTTTCTTTTCTCCAATTGCTTTGACTAATGTTTCCAGAACTATGTTAAATCAAAAAAGTGAAAGAGAACATTCTGGTCTTGTTCCAATTTTTAGAGGGAACACTTTCAATTATTCTCCATTTAAAATGATGTTGTCCATGGGTTTAGCATATACAGCCTTTACAATGTTGAGGTATATTCTATGATCCCTAATTTTTCTACATGAATGAGTACTCTATTTTTTCAAATGCCTTTTTGGCATTTATTGACAAATCATGAGATTTGTGCCTTGAAATCTGCTGATTTGCTGAATTTTATGTACTGATTTTCATATGTTGAAACAGCCTTGCTCCCTGGGAAGAAACTCACTTGAGCACCAAGCACTACCTTTTAAATGTTTCTTCATATGCAACTTGGCAGTATTATATTGAGAATTTTTTCATTTATATTCATCAGGAATATTTATCTAAAAATTTCTTTCCCTGATGTGCTCTTTTGTTTTTGTTTTCAGGATGATACTAGCTTCATACAATTGCTTTGGAAATGTTAGCCCCTTCTTTACTTCATGGAATAAATTGAGAAGTATTGCTTTTTTCTTTGAAGGTCTGGTAGAACTGAGTTAAAAATCCATCTGGTCCTGGGCTTCTCTTTCTCGGTAGGCTTTTGATGGTATCTTCAATTTCATTGCTTGAATTTTATCTGTTTCAATTTCTTAAGTCTTTCTGATTGAATTTGGGTAGTTCATATGTCTGTAGAAATTTTTGATGTCTTCAACATTTTATATTTTATTAGAGAATAAATTTTCAGAATAGTTTCTGGATATCATCTGTATGTCACTAGTGTCTATGGTGATATTTTATTTTTTGTTGTGAATTTTAAGAATTTGAATTTTTTTTCTTTTTCTTGATTGGTTTGTCTAAGGTTTATTAATTTCATTTACTTTTTGAAAGAACCAACTTTCTGTTATGTTGCTAGTTACTTTTTTTGTTTCCATTTTATTTCAGTTCTGATTTTAATTATTCTCTGTCTTCTTTCTTTTCTGGTGCCTTGTGATGAAATGTTTGGTTACTTGTTAGGGACTTTCTATACTTTAAATGAATGAGTTGAATGCAATGGACTCTCCCCTTAGCACTGCCTTCATATTTTCCCAGAGATTTTGATATGTCACATTTCTAGTCTCATTTACCTGTGTTAGTTTTTAAAATTTCATCCTTGATTTCTTCTGCTATTTCAGTCATTTCAATAGAATATTGTTTATTTTGAAGGTGTTGGAGAAGATTCTGTTTTGTATTTTAATTTTGATTTCTAATTTCATTCTACTAGGATCTCATAGAATGAAAAGTTTTATCTCAATTTTGCATATTTGTTAAGAGTTGCTTTGCAGCATAACATATAGTGTATTTTAGAGAAGGATCCATGTGCTGCTGTGAAAAAGGTACCTTTAGTGTTTGATGAATGAAATATCCTATATATGCCTGTTAAGTCTAAATTATTTATTGCATTTTTTAGTTCTCCACTTTCATTTTAAATTTTCCTTTGGAGAATAACTCCAGTGGTGAGAAAGGTGTCTTAAAGTTACCCAGTATTATTGTGTTGTGGTCTCTTTGATTCTAGAAATTGAGAAAGCTTTGTTTGATGCATGTAGAGCCTCCATTGTTTGGGGCATAAATATTTATGATTGTTATGACTTGTTGATATGTAATTCCCTGAAGCAGTATGAAATGTCCTCCTTTGTCCCTTCTGATTAACTTTAGATTGATGTCCACTTTATCTGATATGAAGATAAAATCTCCTGTTTCTTTATGAGATCCACATGAGTTATGTTTCTTTCCATTCTTTTACCTTCAGTCTGAGTATGTCTTTGCTGATTAGGTAAGAGTCCTGGAGAACGGTGTATTGTTGGGTTGTCTTTTTTAATCCACTCTATCAATCTTTGTATTTTTATTGATGTGTTTAGGTCATTAACATTAATGTTGTTATTGAGATAATTTTTATTCACTGTCATTTTGATTTATTTCTGATTTTAATTTGAAATAGTTTCTCCTTTGACAATTATTCTAGTGTAGTTCCTTCCTTTGCTGGTCTTCACTTTTATTTTCTTATTTCTACATGAAATATTTTATTGATATGTTTTGTAGAGTAGGCTTTCTCCTTGGAATTCTTTTAACTTGTACTTAGCATGGAAGGTTTTTATTTCATCATCAGTTATGAGACTTCATTTTGCTGGGTATAGATTTTTTTTTGGCTGGAATCCATATTCTTTCAGAGCTTGATAAATAATGCTCCAAGTTTCCTAGCTCTGAGGGTCTGTGCTGAGAAATCAGCTGAGATACAGATTGCTTTCCCTCTAAATGTGACTATTTGATTTTCTATGGCAGTCTTTAAAATTCTATCCTTAATCTGTATGTTGGCTATTGTCATAATAATATACCTCTGTGTGGTTGTGTTCTATTTTTTTTTTTATATTTGGAGTTTTATAAGCCTCTTGCATCTGTTTTTCCATTTTATTCTTTAGGTTTGGGAAATTTTCTGATATTTATTTTTAATTTTTTAAAATATTTGTTCTAATTAGTTGTACATAACAGTAGAATGCTTTTATACATTTTGATAGATCATACATAAATGGAGTGTAATCTCTCATTTTTCTGATTATACATATTGTAGGATCACATCAGTCAATTTATTTATGTACATGAGGTAATAACGTCTGTTTTACTCTATCACTCTGATATTATTTCATTGAAAATTTTGTGTATTCATTTGGTTTCTCTCTTCAAGCCTTCATCGAACTCAATAAATCTTCAATTTGATCTTTTCAGGTTATCTCATATTTTTGGAAAATTCTGTTTATGAACTCCAAGCATCTTTTCTCCAAGGTCAAGTTTAATTTCATAATTATATATTTTGCCTTCATTATCTAAAATTCTGGTTTCTAAGTGGTCTAGTCTGTTGGTCATGATTTGAGTTTAATACTTAATTTGGTTCATTGATATCTTCTTTTCAAATATTTCTGCTTGATTTTTGTTTAGAATATATCTGTTTATTGAAATGATCTTTCGTTTTCTGCATTTTTCCCTGATATCACTCCTTCAACATCATTTTCCTCACAGATTAATTTATATACATTCTAAACTCCCTTGTCATTTCTTCCTCTATGGTGGTAATGGATTCTGTTATTAAAGTGTCTTGGTTTGTTTGGGGTGATTTGTTTCCTTACCTTATCATGTTGTTTTCATTTCTACTCATGTAAAAGTATGGATGTAAAACAGTAGTTTTTCTACTCTGTAGAGTATAGTGTCCTTGAAGGTTTCTAGTACTTGTAACTTAAGGGTAACAACAACCAATGAAAACTATATACAGCATCAAACCCAATAATTCCTGCTGTGACATCTACAATGTTGTCACAATAAATAGAAAATATACAATGAGTTCTTGTAAACAATAAAAACACTAACTTTGCAAAATGACTTATAATTTTGAATGTTTGGCAGGGAGAGAACTGAAGTGATGTAGGATGTGTTGATTTTGAGGGAGGGGGAGAGAAGATAGAAGCAAAAAGGTAAAGGAAGACTGAAAGAACCATAGAGATTGACTATTAGCAAAAGAAAAGAGAAAGAGGTTCAAGAGTAACAGATGAGAGAAAACATATATAAAGTAAAGGTTTTAAAAATTAAAAATAAATACAAAAATGAAACAGTAAAAATCAAAGCTAAAATATATTAATCAAACTTCCTAGTCTCCAAAACCAATCCACAAAAAATAAGTAGTTTCAAATGAGATGGAAATGAGAAAAGAAAAATTCAAATATAAATATGTATAAATATTTGTGAACCTATAAGGTCTCAATTAAGAAGAGAAAAGATTTAAGGGGAAAAAAGACATTGATGAAAAGTTAAAGAATTGTTTTCATTGGAGTTCAAAATATTCAGTTTCCCTACTTAGTAGTTAAGTGGGGTTGTCTGGATTATGATGCTTGCTGTACCCTCAGGGTGTAGTTACAATTGTGAGAGACAATCCTGTTGGTGGAAACGCTGGGTGCAGGGTTTGGGCATAGGTAGGGTCTAGACTCTTTCACTGGATGCCAGTTGTCCTGGAGATTCTCAATAACTGCACCTCCAGAGCTCAGAAATTGCCAGTCCCTCCTGGAAGTCTGCCACCCAGGATCTTCCCTGGGGCCCACTTGTGTGGTGTAGGAGCCAATTCTTAGTTCATTATGTCACCTGCTGACTGCATATTTTATGGTGTCAAACTCAGTGTCCAAACTTAGTCTCTCCCACACCCACTGTTTTAATTCCTGGCCAGATGTGTGTGTCTCAGTCAGCCTTGCAAGATTAGAGGGGAGGGGAAGTGCCAGGTGGAATTCTATGACCAGTTGTCCTCTGTGTAAACCTCATATGTTTAATTTTCTCTTTGCAACTTGGGTACACTCTTTGTCATGCATTTTGCTTTTGCCTGGCCTGTATTTTGGGCCAGAATAAGGTTTGTTAGAACTTGGCTCCCATAGTTATCAGTCCCCAATGTGTGGCCTCAAAACTGTTCCTTCCTTTGTCCTCCATATGACACACAAAGAAATGTGATTGGTTTTCCATACAAGACTGTTGTGAAGTGAACCTTTACACTTCAGTCAGGTAGTGGCTTTGATCTGCAAACTCTGTATACAGGCATGTCTCACTCTTCCTAAAAGTGTGGGTTTCCTTGATTCCCTTATCCCTCAACTATGCCCTGAGAGGGGCCACTCTGGTGTCTCCAGCTGCAGCAACAGCTATGGTGCTGGAGGTTTCTTTCTCATTTTATCTGCTTTGATTTTCCAGTATTAAGTTCCAGTAAAGCCCCACCCTTTTTTTTTTCCCTTCAACCTCGCTGAGAAACTGCCTGTCTTCTTTCTTGGTTTCACACCATGGAGCAGCCAGGAAAGTGACCTCTTCTATCCCACCACCTTAAAACCTCCCAGGCATCCCTAGCATTTGAGTACTCTCCACACTGTACTCTCCCAAGTGGTATGTCTGCAGTTCATCCACAGTGCATAGGTGCTCCTTTCTCTCCACAACCTCACCAGGTTTTACTGATTTCAGTGTTCTTGATCATTACCATTCTGACCAGAGTGAGATTGAATCATATGTAGAATTTCTTTGATTGCTAGAGATGTTGAACATTTTTCCTACTTTTGTTGTCCAATTATGTTTATTCTTTTGAGTAGTTTCTGCACAGTTGCTTGCACTTCTATTGATTGGGTATTGTTTTGGTGGGCTTTAGTTCTTGTATATTCTGGATATAAGTTCCCCATTGAAGGAATTAATAGGGAATTAATGTAATTAAAAGGAATGAAAGAAATTGCCTAGATTTTGTCTCATTCTCTAGGTTCTCTTTTCACAGTTTTAATCATTTCCTTTGCAGTGCAGAAAATTTTCAGTTTGGTATCATTCCAAATATTGATAGTTGGTTTCATTTTTTGCACTTTATAGGGCTTCATAAGGAAGCTAATGCCAGCACTTTTACGTTGGAGTGTTGAAACTGTGTTTTCTTCCAGCAGCTAAAATTATCAGGTCTAATTTTTAATCTCTGATCCATTTCAATTTGAGGATTGTGCAGAGTGAAAGACCAGGGCCTAATTTTGTTTCCTATACAAACACCTCTCCATTTGTCCCAGCACCATTTATTATAAAGTTTGTCATTTCCCTAAGATACATTTTTGGCAAATTTGTCAAATATCATATGACTAGAGGTTTGTGAATGTTTTTGCTCCTCTGGTTCTGTTGTAAAATTTTAGATTATGTAATTTCATATCTCCTGCTTCAATTATCTTGCTTAGTATTGTGTAGCTATTCTGGATTTCTTATTCTTCCAAATAAATCTAAGAGTTGATTTTTCCTAACTCTGTCCAGAAGGTAATTTGTATTTTAAATGGGATTGTATTGGATCTGTATATTGCTTTTAGTGGTTTGGCCTTTCTGACCATATTGTTTCAGCCTGTTCAAGAACATGTGATGTCTTTCCATCTTCTCAGTTCTTAATTGTTTTTTTCTTCAGTGTTCTATTATTTATGTTGTAGAGCTCTTTTGCCTCCTTGGATAAATTAATTCCCAAGTATTTAATTTTTTGAGGTTATTGTGAGTGAGACATTTTTCTTGATTCCTTCCTCAGCTGAATCACTCTTGGGGTATAGGAAAACTACTGATTTATGGGTGTTGATTTTGTACCCTACTACTTTGCTAAATTCCTTTATAAGCTCTAAAATCTTCTGGTGAAGTCTAGATGTAGGATCATGTTTTCAGCAACAGAGAGTTTGACTTCTCCTATTTGCATTCTTTTTCTTTTCTTGCCTGGTCACTCTGATAAGTGTTTTGAGGCCTATATTAAATATGAATGGTGAGTGTGCAAGCTTGTCTTGTTGCTGAATTTAGTGGGCATTCTTTTAGGTTTTCTTCATTTAGTTAATTGACTTTGGGTTTGTCATAAATGTCCTTTAAAATGTTGAGGTAAGTAATTTGATCCCTAGCTTCTCCAGTGTTTATAAAATGAATGGGTGGTAGATTTTATCCAAGGTTTTTTTTGGGCATTTATTGAGATGATTGCATGACTTTTTCCCTTAATTCTGTTTAAGGATTGAATGACATTTATTGATTTCTGCATGTTGAACTAACTTTGCATACATGGAATGAAACCCACTTGTTCTTGGTGCATCATCCTTTTGAATATGGTTCACTAATATTTTAAGGATGTTTGCATCTGGATTTATCAGGGCTATTGCTCTGTAGTTTTTCTTTCTTGATATTACTTTGTGTGTTTTGGTATCAGGGTTATACCAGCTTCATAAAATATATTTGGGAAAATTTCCTCCCTTTCAATTTCATGGAATAATTTGAGAAAGAATGCTGTTATTTCTTCTGTAAAGGTTTGGTAGAACTCAACTGAGAATCCATTAGGTTGTGGGTTTTCATATTGTGGAAAATTTTAAATTGTTATTTCAATTTATTACTTGGTATTGGCCTGTTTAGATTTTACACATTTTTCTATTTCAATTTGGCCAGGGTCGTATGTGAGTAGAAATTTGCCAATGTTTTCTATATATTGCTGTTTATTCACGAATAATTTTTCAACGTAGATTCAGATAAACCTTTGGACTTCAGAAGAATCTACGGTGCAATCTCCTTTCCATCACTGATATTGCTGATTTTTTTCTCTCCTTCTTTTAAATAGTTTGTCTAAGGGTTTTTCAACTTTATTTGTTTTTTATCAAAGAACCAACTCTTCATTTCAATGATCCCGTGTATTGTTCAATTATTCTCAATTTTATTGATTTTTCTTTTATTTTAAATTTTTCCTGTCTTCTACTGGTTTTGGGATTTAATCTGTTATTTATCCAAGGCTTTGAGGTGGAATATAGGCTTATTTATTAGGAATCTGTCAAATATTTAAATGTAGGCAAACAGTGCCATAAGATTTCCTCTTAGAATTGCTTTTATACAATGCCAGATAAATTCTTTGGTCTCATTAATTTCTAATAATTTCTTAATTTCTATTCTCATTTTTTTATCCGTTCTTCAGTTAGGAGAGCATTATTCAACCTCCCTGTATTTATGTGGTTTACATTTTTTTCTTTATGATAGAATACATGTGATTACATCAGATTTTGATTTGCTAATATTTGATTTTTAGCCATGAATATGATCTACTTTGGAAAAAATTCCAGTCTTGCTGAGAAGAGGGTAAATTCAGCTCTTTGAGATTGGAATATTAGGTTGGTTATCAGTTAGGTCCACTTTGTTAAAGTGTTGATTAGGCTTAAAGTATGTATGATATTTTGATGACCTGTCTATGGTGACATGGGTGTGTTGAAATCAAGCAGTGTTTGGGGGTTGGGATTTAATTCATTTAACATAATATGTAGTATTATGTTATTATGTAGTATTTCTTTTGTGTAATTGTGTGTGTTCACCTTTGTGGAATAAATTTTTACTACTATTGTAACTTTTTGTTGTATTGTTCATGTTACTGGGATAAAGTAGCCTTGTTTGTCTCTTCTGATTAATTTCTGCTTGAAATTTATTTTACCAGAATTGAGAGATAGCTACTCCTGCCTGTTTTCTTTGACCATATGCCTGGAAAAAATATATATTTTGTCATCCTTTTACCTTCAGTCTGGGATTGTTTTTGCCTATAAGCTGAGTCTCTTATTAGCATCATAGACTTGTATTCTGGTTTTGACACATTCTACTAATCTGTGGCTTGTAATTGAGAAATTAAGACCATTAACATTTATTGTTAGTATATATATATATATATATATATATATATATATGTGTGTGTGTGTTTGTTGTTTCCTGTCATAAATTTTGCTATATTTTACCCTGGTTTGATTCTGATTTAGTGGATTATTCTTCTGTTTAACTTCCTCTGTTCATGCTCATTGGGAATTGATTTTTAGTTCCTCTGTGTGTAGTATATCTTAGAGTATCCTTTGGGATGCTGGCTTGGTCCTCTTGAATTCTTTTTGTTTATTCTCTTTTTTACTGTAAACATATTTCATTTGTATTTAATCTACAGAAATTCTTGTCATTGAATGCCTTTATTTCCCCCTTAAATGTTAAACTGTGTTTTGCTGTATATAGTAAACTTGGCTGACAGTTGTTTACATTTAGGACTTGAAATATCTCATGCCAGGACTTCTTGATATTTGGAATCTTAACTGATAAATCAGAAGTGAGCCTTATTTACTTGACCTGATGTTTCACTCTTCTGGTTTTTAATTTTCTTTCCTTTGCTATATGTTAGGCATTTTGATTATGAAATTTCTCAGCAAGCTTATCTATTTACTGTAAGTCACCTCTTTTGGGTCCGGTAAGTCTTCTTTCTGTGGACATCTATCTCATTTCTCCTGTGGAAAAAGCTTTCTGCAAATACCTCTTTGAAAATATTCTTTAGGCCATTAGTTGGTATCTTCATATTCTATTTTATCTCAGTGATTCTCAGGCTTTGTCTTTTAAATTTTTCCCTGAGTTCTTGCATGTTATGGTCATGATCTACAATTTTTCCCTGTAGTACCTTCTGTGTCCTCAAGAACATATAGTCTATCTTCAATGCCTGAACTCCTGTCTTCAAGGACTGAGTTTCTATTTTCTTTGCAATCTAATCTGTTAGTGATGCTTTCAAGTGAATTTTTAACTTGATTGCTCATGCCTTTCATTTCTAAGATTTCTGTTTGGTTTCTTTTCAATATTTTTATTTCTTTTTAAAGTGTTTTTTCATCTCCTGTAATTTCTCTTTAATTCCTCCCTTAAATTTTCTTCTAGTTCTTTGATCATTTTGATAATAAGGTTTATTAAAACACTCTTAGCCTTGGGTTTAGTCCACATCATCAGTGGGATCTTTGTTGGGGGATTGTGAATTTGGGAGGATTATGTTTGTCTGTTTTCCCATGTTTTCATAGTTCTTGGTCTCATGTAACAATTATGGTGGATTCCTCTTCTTCTTTTTCCACCTGTCCTTTTATGTGTACTTATTTGTTGTGGGAATTTCTGTTTTTATTATGAGTAGATGACAAGGAGTTGACCCTGAGTTTCCTCTTTCTGTCCTCCTTGAATTATTGTTAATGGTTTGAGTGTTTTGTCTTCTCCTTTTTTTGAGTTAAAATAATATCAGGGAAGGTTTAGTTCAGCAGCAGATTCTCTCCACTCTCCAGTGAGCAGCTGGTACTTGCTCAGGCAGTCAGGGCTGTTGGTGAATTCAACCAAGGCCTCCTCTGCCTGGGGTCAAGTGGTTGTATCTGTTGTTTCATACAGCTGTTTGCATAGATTCTCTAGCTGGGTCAAGCTCTGCACATGATCTGCCTTTTTGCTCCATTCATGCTTCTTTTCTTCTCCCCTTCCCCCTCAGCATGAATGTCAGCCAGGGTCACTGCCTCCACCACCATCACAGCTGCACCTGTGAGCTGGGGGCTTTCTGCCTTATGTTCATGGCATAATGATGCTTGACTGTGCAGGCCCTGGTGGGCTGGCAGTGGTTGTAAAAGGCGCAGCAAGGCTATGGCAGCATAAAGGCAAGGGCAATGTCAGGGACCCAGAGATGCAGGGTGGGAGACAGGCATCATTTTTGATGTCAGGTTTCTCTGAACCAAGACACTCCAAGGTGCAGGTTGTAATTTGGACTTCTCTGCTCACACTTGTATATCCACAAATCTGCAAATTCACTCTAGCAGTCACTGGTGGTGGGCTATGTTGGCTGTCTTTTTTCTTGTTTTCATACTCAAATTTCTGGGTCTATAAGTTTCTTTTAGCATTCAGTATTTAATTTTGGTCAAATCTCTCCTTCACCCACCTAGGCTGAGAAGTTGCACACCCACGGCTTTGATCTTATACCACAGCACAGCTTGGAATGCAACTTCCTCTACTCTGCTGTCTTCGAAGTCTCAGAAATTAGCATTTTAAAAACATTTTCTTCATGTGTACTATAAAAGTCATATTCCCACTGGAACATTTTAACCCTAGTTAGGTTACACATTTCTAGAATTGGAAATATTATGCCCATTGCAAGCAACACCTTCTCTTTCTTCTCAGCTATGTCTATTAAAAATGAAAATAACATAGGTTCTTTCATTATGTAAACAATAGTTCATCATTATTGATCAGTATTAAGCTCATTGATATGCAAAATTTCTGAATTATGTTTTGCCTAAATTTATAAATTACACTAAGTAGCAACTAAAATGGCATCAGAATTTAAGAATTCTGAAAAGTATATGTGTATTAGAGTCCTAAAATTGCATTAAGATTGAAAACATATTTCATAGTCTTATTTTATTTGATTTTAATAGTTACACATAGGAGTTGAAAACATAATGTATAGATAGTCATTGTTGTACATAGTAGTGTTGTCAGATTTATCCCAACAAAATTACACATTCATGGAATTTGATTTCAGTTCATGATTCAATCTCTTTCATGCCCCTTTTCCCTCTGTCCCTCCTTCCCTCCATTGTTCTCATTCCTCTGCTCTGATGGACATCCTTTCCCTTGTCTATTTATTTAGTTTTTATTGCTTATTTTTACTTATACACAACAGTGAAGTTTCATGTGGCATAATTACGCATGCACATACCATCATTTTTGAAGAGTTCATTATCCATTGCCTTTTCTTTCTCATCCTTTCAAATGGTTCTTCAATATTCTTCTACACCATGATCTTCCCTATATCTTCTCATAATTATATCTTTTTCTCCTCCTTTCCTTTATTTTACTCTAGCTTCTACTTATGAAAGAGTACATTTGACCTTTGAGATTCTCAGTTTGACTTTTTTCACTTAACATGATGTTCTCATTTGCCACCAATTCACTTGCATTTGACATAGTTTAATTCTTCTATATGGTAAGTAGAATTACATAGTGTGTATATACACAACAAATTCTTAATCCTTTCATCCATTGATAGGCATGTGAAATGATTTTATAATGCAATTCTTTTGAATTGGACTACTATAAACATTGAAGGAGTTCTATCACTGTAGTATGGTGATTTTTTTGTTATTTTACAAAAATAAATAGAAGTGGGTTATTGTGTTTCCATCTCTAGTTTACTGATGAATCTTCAAACTGCTTTTCTGAGTGATTGTACTAGTCTACAGTGCTTCCAATAATGCATGTTTTCTTTCTCCCCACAGTCTTGCCAGCATCTATCATTGTTTATATTCTTGATCATTACCATTCCAACTGGAGTGATATTAAATCTTATTGTAGCATTTCTCTGATTGCTAGAGGTGTTGAATACTTTTTGTATGGTGTTGTCTATTTGTGATTCCTCTTTTGAAAAATTTCTCCTCAGTATTTTTACCCATTTATTTGTTAGGTTATTTTTGGAGTGTATTAAGTTTTCTGAGTTATGTATGCTGGATATTTATCACCTATTAGTGGAGTAACTAAAAAAGTCTTTCACCCATTCTCCAGGAAGAATATATTTTTGTGTTCAACTTTCTAATATATAAGGTAAATACCTTCCATCTAATAATAACAGAAAATACAGGAACAAATTAAGGAAAAGTAAGAGTCTTCTTAGTCTTATCTTTTCAATTCAGAGCCTAATTTCTTTGAACCATTTGGAGCACGAGTGCCTGATACTGATATCTGGGATTCTGACACCATAAATGGAAGAGAATCAAGAGGACTTGAGTAACATGGAGGAAGCTTCCATGTTATTGGAAAGCCTGTACCTGCAAATTTAGTTCTTCCCAATTTAAACATTTTCTATGAAAAATCAATGTCAAATAACTGTTAAGAAGTGACAAACATGTGCCCATAATACAGGATACATAATGCAAATTTTTATAAAATTTCTCTAACAGTGAACCAGGGTACCTTTCTGATAAGGTGTGGTATTTCTGGAAAAGTAGATTCTTTGGAAAGTAGATTGATACACCCTGATATAGAGTTGAAAATTTGGTTTGTTGTTTAAATAAAATACTTAAATACTAATGTTTTAGGGAATAGGACTATGGCAAAAAAAGATGCAGTCTGTTTTCTCAAGAAATGACTAGATTTTTTGTGACAATTGTAGGCAGAGGAGCAGCATTGCAAAGAGAAGGGTAAGCACATATGGAAGTGCAGTGGGATGAGAAGGAAGAAATTACCCTCAATTTATATTATTTATTTTATTCCTATGTTCAGACAGCATTTTGTAAGAGTTTTAGTTCAGTTGTGGAATTTTGAAAATTTACAGTTTTTGTTGTTTTCCAGAATAGCCACACACCAGTTTTACTTGCCGTAAAGTATAAAAAAGCTGATGGTAGAGACTTTAAATCAGAGGAAAGAAAATATACATGCTGTTGACCTGAAGTGAAATTACAGTACTTTATTCTTTTACAAAAACCTAGTGGTAAAAATCACTCAAGCAAAAATGATTAGATCAATAGGAAGAACAATATTAATACAATTATTTAGAATAGAGTGATATATAAAAACAGAAACCACGTTAGGGTAGAAAATCAATTATTCAAAATGAGCAATATAAATAAGTGTAAATATGATTCAAAAGTATTTGCAGATGTTTGTTATTTGGTTTGTGGTCACATGATATATTGTTAGCTAAAGAGTTTTCCTATTAGGTTCATAATGAATGGACATTTCCTTTATATTTTGATTCAGTATTTAAATTTTAGAATTTTCTGTTGTATTTTTAACTTCTACTTCTGATATATTGTTCTTTTTGAAATGGTGTATTGAGCATAAATAAGTATTTAAAATTATTTTGACAGTTGGTTGACTGTTCTAAATTACTTTCCTTTTAGAATATTGATGTTATATTTTTCCTAAGTGATTTTTAATTTCTATTGCCAGAAGCTGTCGATTTTTAACATAGTTTGATACTTTGGAAGGGGAAGGGAGAAAAAAACAGTTTTAATGGGATAAATGTTTTATTTAATAAAGATAAGATATAGACAGTTGGTAAAGAGAAAAAAGATAAGCCTTAGATTCTTGCACAACTAGATTTCTTTCCTACCTTTGGTAGTGCATCACCTTGAAGACAATACTTATGACTAAATATAAATATATTTCTGGATCAATATTATTATTATATTATTATTATTAGCCTGGAAATAGTCTTTGTTGTTTGATCTTTGGTTGACTGTGAATTACAATACATTACATCACACTAGGAAAGAAATGGAGCTTTCTTCATTGAAATCTTTACTGTTCTCTGATAAATGACTTCATCATAGTTACTGTTCATTGAAGGATTTTAAGTTTGTAACTTCTCCCTCATTGGGAAAAGAGGTTTCTTTTTTTTTTCCTTTTAGACTTTGAGATGATTTGCAAAACTGAACATTTTCTCTCCCAAGATGTTTATGTCTCTTAGTATCTGTAAAGTAATATGTCAAATTGGAAAAATATTATAAATTAGCTGTTCAAATAACTCTATTAAAATTCTTAAGGTTGAAGTTAGCTCTCTTATTATAGAACATCCCTCATGTTTGCTATGGAGCACAAATCAAAACACATAGCTGAGTTGCTTCTCCAGAATGGTGTTGATGTCTCTGCTACAGATAACTTTGGACAGATGGCATTAGCTTATACTGCTGCTAGTGGTTATAGTGGGTAAGTGTTTACATTAAAATACAAATGAACCTTGATTGGAGGCTCAAAATACTAACAACTATTGCATTTTACACATCAGGTGAGATTTCATGATATGGATATGTATGAAATAATAGTGCATTAGAGTACTTCATCAGTCTGCAGTCCTGCAAGAGTCTAGGTGAGAAGTGGTGATAAGTGTGAGTTTTCTCCAAGGTTCCTTTCTTCTCTCTCCTCTCCTTTTCTTCCTTCATGTTCTTATAGGTGCTAGTGAATTGCTGTACCACAGAAATGCATCAGTAGCCAGTATCTTAGGGTTTTAGAGATTTTATTGTCATGATACCCAGCCTTATCTCTATCATTTGAAGTATAATTTCTGACCATGGGGTATAAACTGTGTCACACTTTCACTTTCCTAATTAGGTATTTGGGTTTTGAAATGCCTAGTTGAGCAGAAAATCTTTTTACTCTCCCCTGAAAATTAGTTTTTCCACCATCCTTTAATTTCCTGAGGACCTAAGGGTTTTCTTAAAGTCTAAGGAGAGGGGAGAGGACTTTTAAAATGCTTTTGTTTTGTCAGTTCTGTTACTGCTGTGTTGCTCTGTAGTCTGGTAATTATTACCTTATTACAAAATACCCTTATTGATTCCAGTCCCTGAGTTTTCATGGTAATGCACACTTAGACTTAAAAGTTACAACATTATTTTAAGTTAGGGTTAAACCCTTATTTTTAGAAGAAGCCCTTAATCTTATGAGAAATTAATTGTGCAAAAAGAAGGAGCTATTGTTTATAGGGACATAACATTTTCTGAGTTCAAGCTATTATCATGTAATATACTTAACTTTATTGGCCTCACTGCATGATCATTACATCTTATTTTCTTTTTTCCTAATATAAACTTATGGGTGCAGTGGCACGTGTGTGTTCACCCCAGCTATTTGGGAGACTGAAGCATGAGAATTGCTTGAGCTCCAGAATTCCAGAGCAGTGCAGGCATCATTGTTAAATCCCATCTCAAAAACAAAAGAAAATAGAACAATTTACAAATAATTGTCAAGTTAACAAAATGTCTGGTATTACAAATTTGAAATGCATATTATAAAGTCTGATATTATATCTAATGTTGTCTAAAACACTTTTATGTATTGAATATGGTTTTTGTTTCTCATATCAATATTAAAATTCTAACTTTACTAATTTTTCATATATAGTCATAGGGAATTAATTCTTCAATACATGAAAGCAGAACCAGAAAATTCTGAAAATATCAACCCAGGTAAGATTTCTGAAAGTGCACTTTTCTTGGTGTTTATGGCTTTTATCAAAAAATAAGAGTATATCTGGGTGCAGTGTCAGCAGTCCTGTAATCTTGGCAGCTCAGGAGGCTGAGGCAGGAGGATTGCAAGTTTAAAGCTTCAGCAACTTATTGAGGCCCTAAACAACTCAACAAGACACTGCCTCAAAAATTAAAAGAAAGGACTGGGATATATTTCAGTGGTTCAGCTCCCCTGGGTTCAATTCCTGGTGTGAAAATAAATAAATAGGAATAAGAATATTCTGGTGGCAAAGGAGCAGTTAAATATATATATATAATATATTTATATATATATATTTTATATATTACATTTGTATTGGTCTTAATTACTTTCTTAATAGTCTAGAATTCATGATTATTTAAGCAACTAATTATAGGAAATTTATAATTTGAAATGACATTTTCTAAAGAAATTTTGTGTTAATTTAATTTTGGTCCCTGAAATCTTACAATTTTTTTGTAAGATAAGAAAATTTTTTTTGTAAATAAGAAAAGTATTTTGAAATTATTATGTTGTGTTTCCTCTATCTGGAGCTGTTGTTTGTCATAACATAAGAAAATTCTCTGATAATTGTTCCTACTGCAATTAGTCCAGAAAGATTATACTATCTGTTTGACACTTTGTTTATGTTCCTGTTTCTGCTAATAATGTTTTCTGTCCATCTTGCAACTTTCAGTTAAAATTACAGTCATGGAATCAACTGTTTACTTTTAGGTATCAAATTTTGAATAAATCCTATGCTTATTCCTTGCATTTGAAAAGTACAAAGTATGGGACATAGGAATTCCTAATTCATTAATTGCCTATCAGAGATATAATTACAACCTATTATAGAAAATTCTTCATATAGGGGCCCAGAAGAATGCTCTGTAACAAAGAATCACAGTCATACACATTTAATGTTTTATATTTTCTATTGTTGATTAAATAAATATTTTACTCTCTTCTTTAATAGTGGATGAAAATTCTACAGATGACCATTTAAACAAGTAGGATTTTATATATTTTAAAAGATAGTATGCTAACTGATTAGAGAATGAAGATAAAAGGAATAAATATTTTTTGGTTGTTCCATTCTGGGATAGACAGTTGTTCCTAACACTTGTTCTTTAAAGTCATCATGGTGACTCTGAAAGTGCCTGAGCTATTATAACCTGTTATTCACTTACTAAGCAGCTGTCATTCATAGAAGTTGACTCTTTGTCCCATGTTCTCATAATTAATAAGTGCCAGGCCTGCAGTTAGACTGTAAGCTTGCCTGGCTGACAATTCCATCATATTCCTTCACTGTGTAGGTCAATGCCAGTGCAGAACTTGGATCAAGATGCAGGTCTATATCATCAATTCAGAAAGGCAAAATCAGTTGTATGTTAATTCTGATTCATAATTTATCTGAGCAGCCTGATTATAGAGTTTTAGGAAACACCTCACAGAGCTGTGGTCACATGTTTTCTTCATAAACAAGATAAGGCTAGTCCTGTAGAGGAATTATTTTACTTGAAGTGAAAATTACCTTTGTGTAAATCATGTTATATTAGATATATTAACCCTCTGAATACATATATCTCTACTTCCTGATATCCCAGGTTGGTTTCCTTCAATACCCTATCCCCATGTAGTTACATTTTTATAAAGCTGTTTTATAAATTGAGAGTTACATTTTCCTTCAGATTACTATTCATATTTAGTTTTATGAAGAAATTTTTCCTTTTATGCTATTTTTTCTTTTTCTATGATTAAAATCTTTTCTTGAAATTTTATTTTTACTTTCCGTTGTGCTCTCTTGCTGTTTATTTTTATTCTCTCAATTGAATATTCTTTTTTCTATTGACTGAATCAAAAGCTCAGTGAATTTCAGAATTTTAAGAAATTTCAGCAGCTAGTCAAAGTACCCACTCATCCTTCAGTGTGTGTTTGACATGCTGGCCAAATGATGGTCAGGATGGTGAACCTGAACTTATAGATATTAAGGTAACTTTTCTGGGTGTAGAGAGGGGTAGCAATGAGATTCAAACTGAGACTCCTCAATTCTAAACTCAGTGCTTTTCCTGATCATAACTGTGAAGTGAATGTGTTTACAAAAGACATAACAGGTTAAGAGTGACTAGAAAGCAACTGAAGTGGGTAAGAATGGGATTACTAAGTGAGCCTGGCCATAGAGGATCAGAGTGAAACTAATGAAGGGGAAGGGCAAGACTGAGGAGAAACATCACTGCATTGGATAGAAATAGGGTTATATAAAATAGACCAAAACCTTGGGGTTTATGACCAGTTTGATTAACAAAAAACAGACATTGTGGATATACAGTATGGGATGCTATCTAGAAAGGTATATTAAAATAGAATTTGAAGGAAGTTCTGAGAGTCCCATTATACTCTTGTTTGTTTATTGGAATAAGTGACAAAATTCAAGGTTCTGTTGAAAGATATTAAAATAATTTGAGTCAGTGGAAAAAGTTTCCTGAGTTTACAGAGATGTGAGAGTGGCCTAGAGACTAAAACACTTGGGACTAGAATCTGTTGGATACATGGATATATGACCTCTAGCAGATGTCCATTCTCCTCTACTTCTTTTCCCAACTCCCTGATGTCCTTCCCATGTATATGTGTGGTAGATCATGGTAGATCATGGAGATAACTGATGGGCAAGTCATCAAAGAGCTTCAATTCAGTAGCTGGTAATGTGTTTATGCTAAGGCCTGTGATTGATACCCCATTTAGCTTATTTTATAGAATCAGAAACAAAAGCATAAAGAGCTCTGACTCTTGGTTCTTTGAGTGTAACCTTGTGTCAGGAATCTGCATCTTCACAGGAGGTAGATTTAAAGGTTGAAGGGTACCACTGAGTCCTGAAAATGAGAGACTGAGGAGTGGGATCCCAGAGGAAGAATGATCTTTCAATAATATTTAGGGAAACACAGGCACAATCACTAGTATTCTGCTTTTGTAGCAATCTTTCCTCTTGAGTATCTGATTGCCTGTAAACACAAGGGCTTGCTAGTTCATGTGGATCTGAATAAAGTGGGACCTATACAGGTAAAAAAGTATTTTATAATTTATAATATTTCAGTGTGTCTGACAATAGTATTCCCAATAACAACATATGCTTGAACATTCAATGTTGAAAATGTTTTTAAGGTTTCATGAAACTCAGTATAGTGTTTGTGTTTAAAGGGAAATAATAAGTTTATTTATTTGTTTATATATTTTGATGGGTCCTGGGGATTGAACTCGGGTGCACTCACCCACTGAGTCACATCACCAGTCTTATATTTTATTTAGAGACAGAGTTTCCCTGAGTTGCTTAGGACCTTGATTGTGCTGAATTAATTTTGTTTTTGTTTTTATTTTTTTGTACTGGGGACTAAACCCAGGGATGCTTAACCACTGATACTTATCCCAAGCCCTTTTGTTTTATGTTCTGTTTTGAGACAGGGTGTTGTCAAGTCATAGGGCCTCACTAATTTGCTGACTTAAAATGCTCCTGCCTCAATCTCCCAATTTGCTGTGACTACAGGCATACATTATCATACCCTGCAAAATGGGGTATTTTCTGTGCTGAAGAAACAGTACCACAGTTTTCATGCTAGCTTTCTTGGTCTTTGACCCATGGATAACCAAGAGAGAGGGCAATCTTCATCTCATTACCTTTTCTTGGGTTATCAAAGGTCTGTTCCACTTCAGGTAAATAGAAAATATTATGATAGCTATTAATTGGACATCAAGTACAGCCTTCAAGACAGGAAGTTTCTGAGAATAAACTCTTCTCAAGTTCTGCAATATAGTGGCTGTCAGTCTGAAATGGAATTAAGAGTGCGATCATTGACAGACTGGGTTGTGGTTCAGTGTAGAGCACTTGCCTGACATGTGAGGCACTGATTGAGATTCTCAGCACCACTCATAGATAAATAAATTAATTAATTGAAGGTCTATCAAAAAATGGGTATATTCATTGACTAGTTCATAGTTTGAAAAAGTTGAGGCAGAGTTTTATAAAACAGCTTATATTTTAATCAGATCAGTCAAGAAATAGCATTTCATGTAGGTGAATCCAAATTTTTACCAGTGTTTATTGAGAAAAACCTACCTACCCAATTTATTATACATTTTTGCTCTAAAGTCATCCCACTGAAACTGATCCTCATGGTTCCTGTCTTACATTGGATGAGCTCTACTATCACTCTCATTTAAAGGTAAAGTGATATTTTGTATAATTAATTTTCTTGCTCTTAATATTTAGTTTTGAGGTGTTAATACTTGAAACTTACCACTGGTTTCCCTGATAAACTTTTTGCAAATTCACTCAGAAAAAAAAAATTAAGAGAATTATGTTGATATTTTTTAACAAGTATAAATGTCAGTGTTACATTTGAGTATTTTAGTTTAGGGGGGCTGGAGAAACTGGGCTTGAAAATTCATATGACAGTAAAACTGTATTAAGGAAAAAATTTCTCATTGCAAAAGAAATAGGAAATTTTTTTGTCAAGAATTTTTTGTTAGGTTTACATTAGTGAAAAATTTAAATCATACTTACATGATTTGTAACATTTATGCTCAAGTTATTTTTTGTAGAATCATGGAATTTTCCTCATGCCTATAATTTGAAATAAATAAATCATATTGCTTGCATTTTTTTATTAAACCCTTTATATTTTACTACCATACATTTATAGAAGAACTTTTTCACTATTTCTATTCTTGGTCCCATTTTTACAGTAAAATAATGTTAGAAATTATGGCAACATAGAAATTTAGAATATGTGTATTAATTTATGGACTAGGGCTGCAGGTGTAACTCAATTGTACAGCATTTGACTAGTCTGTGTGAGGCACTGGGTTCAATCTTCACCATCACATAAAACTAAGTAAATAAATAAAGGTATGAAAATACAATAAAATTATAAAATAATTTAAAAGGGATTTCACCATGATTTTTGGCTCTTTCCACTACGAGTATACTTAAAATTCTTCATTTAATTGAAGATAGATGTCTTGTGAAAATAATAACCAGTTGTAGAAGCAGAGACTCTCAGTAACCATATGATGATGTTACTTTCATAATTTTTTGTTTCATAGTGTCTAAAAGTATCTAAGCCCTCATGTCACATTCTGAGATCCCAAATTTTAATTTATTTGCTTAGTTGTGTAACTATTCACTTTATAACTTTCAATTTTTAATGAGCTTTTCAATGTTAATAAATATATACATGCATATTTTCTGGAGCAGCTACAATAAGGTTTCAAATGTAAAGAACTTCTTAATTTTTTGAATATGAATAAATTTGTAGAAAAAAATTGCAATACAATGAAGTGTTCTAAATAACATGCATGAAATGCCCATCAGTTAACTCTACTGAATTCTAAAAATTATGCTTTAAGTTTGTATTCACTTTTGATGTCTGGGATATGTAAATTCAGGTGAGTTATCTTGTGTTGGTGCCATAAAAAGAAGCAAACAACTTAGAGAAATGTCATAAATATGAAAGTAGGAACCAGAATATCCTCCAAGCATCCTCTAATCATGAAGCATATATTTGGACTTAAAATGAAGACTTGCTTATTTTTTTAAATTATTTACTCCAAGACTCGGTGTTTCCTTGCAGAAAACATCTCTCTAATGTCTGTTCTTTGAACTAACTCTGTCACTATTCTTTGGTTATATAGTAAATCTTTACTTTTAGTAACTGCTCATGGCTTTCCTTCACTGGCCCCACAAAATTGTGGCATTCTTCTTCTCTTCCTAGGAAGGATCAACATTTATATTTACATTTATTGTAAGCTATTTGACACACTGGATGGACAGAGCATATACTCTTTGTTATTCCAACCAATTTTATTTATAAGATACTCTTAAATCTCAGGTCTCATGCTTTTACCTCATGAGATAATTCGTGCCAATATAAGTCACAAAAACTCACTCAAAATATCACATTTAAATTTCTAATTTTTTTGAAAAGTACTACAAATGACTATAATTTATCCTAGGTAATTTGGATTAATAAAATAGTTTTATGAATGTCAGTATTTGTGCAATTATCTTGGAGGTAAGGGGAGTAACATTTCAGATCTCTCTCTTATCTCTAATCATTCTCACCCCATGAGAAGACATAGCTTAGTAAGTTGAAGTTTGATTTTACATTGGAATGACTCAGAAATGTGTTCTCTTTCTCTTGTGTCCTGCAGTGAAGAAAATTATTATGATAATTTTTCCTATTTGGTTCATTTACATCTAAATATTTTTTTCTTCTTACAATGTCCCCAAAGAAGGATAATCACATCCAGCTTCTAATGAATCAAGGAAAGAGGGTAAACTGTTTGAAGAATACCTATTGCTGAGTGCTCATTGATTTGAAATTATGAAACATTTTCATATACTCTCTATTTTGTTTTTATTATTACAGAAACAAACACTGACACTAGGGAACCAGAAATCAGAAAATTACCTGACAACTGTAATGCTGATCATAAAAAGAAAAAGGTGGTTGAAACCACTCTTGTAGAATGTTGCAGCATAAAGAAAAAATCCGTATTTTCTCTTCACATTAGTTGGCCCAAAGGTAAATTAAAAAAATATATATTTTCTCTATTGTTTTAACATATCATCTCTCATATGCACATAATGATGCCAAACAACCTAGATATAAGTTTAAGGCCTCAGGATCCTCATAACAAGGATGGCAACAGTTGTGGTATAGGTATAGAATCAACATTTGTAGAATGTGGTGGGAATAGTCAATTCTGTGGTGAGTCATCATACAACAAAAGAATCAGAATGCAATCCAAAAGTATGGCTTGATTAATTAAATAGCAAGAATTAATTTATTAAGGGAAAGTTACACTTGGTCTTTGGTAGGTTGTGGTAAGTTTCTCTTCTTACTAGTTCCTTAGGGCTTTGTAATGAAGGGCCACTGAATATTGTTAAAGACATTTCCTGCAGTTATTGAAATTATTTTATGATTTTGTCCTTGATTCTTTACCTGGTGTATTAGTTTTATTAGTTTTCATATATTAAATCATTCTTGCATCTCTTGAATAAAACCAGCTGGCTCATGGTATACGGTGAATGTGTGTGTGTGTGTGTGTGTGTGTGTGTGTGAACCCAGAGACTTAACCAAGGTGTACTCTGCAACTGGCCATGCCTCCAGGTCCTTTTGTTGTTCATTTTGAGCCCAGGTCTCTAAATTGCCAGGGTTGACTGAAACTACAAATCACCAGACACAACCTCCTGAATTTCTGGGAATACAAAAATACACTACTTTGTCCAGCAGTGTTTGTTGTTTTTTTTTTTTATTGTAAACATATGGGATACATGTTGTTTCTCTGTCTGTACATGGCGTAAAGGCATACCATTTGTGCAATCAAAAATTTACATAGGGTAATGTTGTTTGATTCATTCTGTTATTTTTCCCTTCCCTCCCACCACTCCCACCCCTCTTTTCTCTCTATACAGTCCTTCCTTCCTCTCTTCTTGCCCCCCTCCCTAACCCTAACTCTAACCCTAACACTAACCCCACCCACCCACCATTATGTGTCATCATCCACTTATTAGTGATATCATTCGTCCTTTGGTTTTTTGAGATTGGCTTATCTCACTTAGCATGATATTCTCCAATTTCATCCATTTGCCTGAAAATGCCATAATTTTATCATTCTTTATGGCTGAGTAATATTCCATTGTATATATATACCAGAGTGTCTTTATACATTCATCAACTGAAGGACATTTAGGTTGGTTCCACAATCTGGCTATTGTGAACTGAGCAGTTTTGAACATTAATGTGGCTGTATCTCTGTAATATGCTGATTTTAAGTCCTTTGGGTATAGACCAAGGAGTGGGATACCTAGGTCAAATGGTGGTTTCATTCCAAGTTTTCTAAGGAGTCTCCACAATGCTTTCCAGAGTGGCTGCACTAGTTTGAAGCCCCACCAGCAATGTATGAGTGTACCTTTCTCCCCACATCCTCACCAACACCTGTTGTTGCTTGTATTCTTGATAATCGCCATTCTAATTGAAGTGAGATGGAATCTTAGGGTGGTTTTGATTTGCATTTCTCTTATTACGAGAGATGTTGAACATTTTTCCATATGTTTGTTGATTGCTTGTAGATCTTCTTCTGTGAAGTGTCTATTCTTTTCCTTAGCCCATTTGTTGATTGAATTATTTGCATTCTTGGTGTAGAGTTTTTTGAGTTCTTTATACATTCTAGAGATTAGTGCTCTATCTGAAGTATGATTGGCAAAGATTTTCTCCCACTCTGTAGGCTCTTTCTTTGCATTGCTGATATTTTCCTTTACTGAGAGAAAGTTTTTAGTTTGAATTTATCCCAATTATTGATTCTTGCTTTTATTTCTTGTGCGATGGAAGTCCTGTTGAGAAAGCCTGGTCCTAAGCTGACATGTTGAAGCTCTGGACCTACTTTTTCTTCTGTAAGATGCAAGGTCTCTGGTCTAATTCCGAGGTCCTTAATCCATTTTGAGTTTACTTTCATGCATGGTGAGAGATATGGGTTTAGTTTCATTCTGTTGCATATGGATTTCCAATTCTCCCAGCACCATTTGTTGAAGAGGCTATCTTTTCTCTGTTTCATATTTTTGGCCCCTTTGAATAGTATGAGAAAATTGTATTTATTTGGGTTTGTATCCGTGTCCTCTATTCTGTACCATTGATCCACATTTCTATTTTGGTACCAATACCATGCCATTTTTGTCACTATTGCTTTGTAGTAGAGTTGAAGATCTGGTACTGTGATACCCCCTGCTTCACTCTTTCTGCCAAGGATTGCTTTAGCTATTCTGGGTTTTTTATTCTTCCGGATGAATTTCATAATTTCTTGCTCTATTTCTGTAAGGTACATCATTGGGATTTTAATTGGAATTGCATTGAATCTGTATAGCACTTTTGGTAGTAAGGCCATTTTGACAATATTAATTCTGCCTATCCAAGAACATGGGAGATCTTTCCATCTTCTAAGGTTTTCTATAATTTCTTTCTTTAGTGTTCTGTAGTTCTCATTGTAGAGGTCTTTTACCTCTTTGTAAGATTGATTCCCAAGTATTTTACTTTTTTTCGATGCTATTGTGAATGGGGTAGTTTTCCTAATTTCTATTTCTGAAGATTCATCACTTATGTATAAAAATGCCTTAGATTTGTGTGCATTGATCTTATATCCCACTACTTTACTGAATTCACTTATGAGATCTAAAAGTTTTCTGGTGGAATTTCCTGGTTCCTCTAAGTATATAATCATATCATCAGCAAATAGGAATAGTTTGAGTTCTTCTTTTCCTATTCTTACCCCTTTAATTTCCTTGGTCTGTCTAATTGCTCTGGCTAGAATTTCAAGGGCAATATTGAAAAGAAGTGTTGAAAGAGGGCATTCCTGCCTTGTTCCTCTTTTTAACGGGAATGCTTTCAGTTTTTCACCATTTAGAAAGATATTAGCCATGGGCTTAGCATAGATGGCCTTTACAATGTTAAGGAATGTTCCCACTATCCCTATTTTTTCTAGTGTTTTGAGCATAAAGGGGTGCTGTATTTTATCAAATGCTTTCTCTGCATCTATTGAAATAATCATGTGATTCTTGACTTTAAGTCTATTGATACGGTGAATTACATTTATTGATTTCCTGATGTTGAACCAACATTGCATCCCTAGGATGAAACCCATTTGATCAAGGTGCACTATCTTTTTAATATGTTTTTGTAAGAGATTTGCTGAAATTTTGTTGAGAATTTTTGTGTCGATGTTCATTAAGGATATTGGTCTGAAATTTTCTTTCCTCGATGTGTCTCTTTCTGGTTTAGGTTTCAGGGTAATATTGGCTTCATAGAATGAGTTTGGGAGGGTTCCCTCCTCCTCTATTTTATGGAATACTTTGAGAAGTATTGGAATGAGCTCTTCTTTAAAGGTTTTGTAGAACTCGGCTGAGAACCCATCTGGTCCTGGACTTTTCTTTGTTGGTAGGCTTTTGATGACTTCTTCTATTTCATTACTTGAAATTCATCTATTTAAATTGTGTATGTCCTTCTCGTTCAGTTTAGGCAATTCATATATCTCTAGAAACCTGTTGATATCTTCGAAATTTTCTATTTTGTTGGAGTATAGATTTTCAAAATAGCTTTTAATTATGTTTTGTATTTCAGTCATGG
>NW_025920171.1:746927-810145 GCF_902686445.1 Sciurus carolinensis | reverse complement strand
ATGAGATTCAAACTGAGACTCCTCAATTCTAAACTCAGTGCTTTTCCTGATCATCACTGTGAAGTGAATGCTGTTTACAAAAGACATAACAGGTTAAGAGTGACTAGAAAGCAACTGAAGTGGGTAAGAATGGGATTACTAAGTGAGCCTGGCCATAGAGGATCAGAGTGAAACTAATGAAGGGAAGGGCAAGACTGAGGGGAACATCACTGCATTGGATAGAAATAGGGTTATATAAAATAGACCAAAACCTTGGGGTTTAGGACCATTTGATTAACAAAAAACAGACATTGTGGATATACAGTATGGGATGCTATCTAGAAAGGTATATTAAAATAGAATTTGAAGGAAGTTTGAGAGTCCCATTATACTCTTGTTTGTTTATTGGAATAAGTGACAAAATTCAAGGTTCTGTTGAAAGATATTAAATAATTTGAGTCAGTGGAAAAAGTTCCTGGTTACAGAGATGTGAGAGTGGCCTAGAGACTAAAACACTTGGGACTAGAATCTGTTGGATACATGGATATGACCTCTAGCAGATGTCCATTCCTCCACTTCTTTTCCACTCCTGAGTCCTTCCCATGTATATGTGTGGTAGATCATGGTAGATCATAGAGATAACTGATGGGCAAGTCATCAAAGAGCTTCAATTCAGTAGCTGGTAATGTGTTTATGCTAAGGCCTGTGATTGATACCCATTTAGCTTATTTTATAGAATCAGAAACAAAAAGCATAAAGAGCTCGACTTTGGTTCTTTGAGTGTAACCTTGTGTCAGGAATCTGCATCTTCACAGGAGATAGATTTAAAGGTTGAAGGGTACCACTGAGCCTGAAAATGAGAGACTGAGGAGTGGGATCCCAGAGGAAGAATGATCTTTCAATAATATTTAGGGAAACACAGGCACAATCATAGTATTCTGCTTTTGTAGCAATTTCCTCTTGAGTATCTGATTGCCTGTAAACACAAGGGCTTGCTAGTTCATGGATCTGAATAAAGTGGGACCTATACAGTAAAAAGTATTTTATAATTTATAATATTTCAGGTGTCTGACAATAGTATTTCCCAATAACAACATATGCTTGAACATTCAATGTTGAAAATGTTTTAAGGTTCATGAAACTCAGTATAGTGTTTGTGTTTAAAGGGAAATAATAGGTTTATTATTTGTTATATTTTGATGGGTCCTGGGGATTGAACTCGGGTGCACTCACCCATGAGTCAATCACCAGTCGATATTTATTTAGAGACAGAGTTTCCCTGAGTTGCTTAGAACCTGATTGTGCTGAATTATTTTGGTTTTGTTTTTATTTTTTTGTACTGGGGACTAAACCCAGGGATGCTTAACCACTGATACTTATCCCAAGCCCTTTTGTTTTATGTTCTTTTGAGACAGGGTGTTGTCAAGTCATAGGGCCTCACTAATTTGCTGACTTAAAATGCTCCTGCCTCAATCTCCCAATTTGCTGTGACTACAGGCATACATTATCATACCCTGCAAAATGGGGTATTTTCTGTGCTGAAGAAACAGTACCACAGTTTTCATGCTAGCTTTCTTGGTCTTGACCCATGGATAACCAAGAGAGAGGGCAATCTTCATCTCATTACCTTTCTTGGGTTATCAAAGGTCTGTTCCACTTCAGGTAAATAGAAAATATTATGATAGCTATTAATTGGACATCAAGTACAGCCTTCAAGCAGGAAGTTTCTGAGAATAAACTCTTCTCAAGTTCTGTAATATAGTGCTGTCAGTCTGAAATGGAATTAAGAGTGTGATCATTGACAGGCTGGGTTGTGGTTCAGTGTAGAGCACTTGCCTGACATGAGGCACTGATTGAGATTCTCAGCACCACTCATAGATAAATAAATTAATTAATTGAAGGTCTATCAAAAAAGGGTATATTCATTGACTAGTTCATAGTTTGAAAAAGTTGAGGCAGAGTTTTATAAACAGCTTATCTTTTAATCAGATCAGTCAAGAAATAGCATTTCATGTAGGTGATCCAAATTTTTACCAGTGTTTATTGAGAAACCTACCTACCCAATTTATTATCATTTTTGCTCTAAAGTCATCCACTGAAAATGATCCTCATGGTTCCTGTCTTACATTGGGTGAGCTCTACTATCACTCTCATTTAAGGGTAAAGTGATCTTTGTATAATTAATTTTCTTGCTCTTAATATTAGTTTGAGGTGTTAATACTTGAAACTTACACTGGTTTCCCTGATAAACTTTTTGCAAATTCACTCAGAAAAAAAAATTAGAGAAATTATGTTGATATTTTTAACAAGTATAAATGTCAGTGTTACATTTGAGTATTTAGTTTAGGGGGGCTGGAGAAACTGGGCTTGAAAATTCATATGACAGTAAAATTGTATTAGGAAAAAATTTCTCATTGCAAAAGAAATAGGAAATTTTTTGTCAAGAATTTTTGTTAGGTTTACATTAGTGAAAATTTAAATCATACTTACATGATTTGTAACATTTATGCTCAAGTTATTTTTGTAAATCATGGAATTTTCCTCATGCCTATAATTTGAAATAAATAAAGCATATTGCTTGCATTTTTTTATTAACCCTTTATATTTTACTACCATACATTTATAGAAGAACTTTTTCACTATTTCTATTCTTGGTCCCATTTACAGTAAAAATGTTAAATTATGGAAACATAGAAATTTAGAATATGTGTATTAATTTATGGACTAGGGCTGCAGGTGTAACTCAATTGTACAGCATTTGACTAGTCTGTGTGAGGCACTGGGTTCAATCTTCACCATCACATAAAAATAAGTAAATAAATAAAGGTATGAAAATACAATAATTATAAAATAATTTAAAGGGATTTCACCATGATTCTGGCTCTTTCCACTAAGAGTATACTTAAAATTCTTCAGTTAATTGAAGATAGATGTCTTGTGAAAATAATACAGTTGTAGAAGAAGCAGAGACTCTCAGTAACCATATGATGTGTTACTTTCATAATTTTTGTTTCATAGTGTCTAAAAGTATCTAAGCCCGTATGTCACATCTGAGATCCCAAATTTTAATTATTTGCTTAGTTGTGTAACTATTCACTTTATAACTTTCAATTTTTAATGAGCTTTTCAATGTTAATAAATATACATGCATATTTTCTGGAGCAGCTACAATAAGGTTTCAAATGTAAAGAACTTCTATAATTTTTGAATATGAATAAATTTGTAGAAAAAAATTGCAATACAATGAAGTGTTCTATAAAACATGCATGAAATGCCCATCAGTTAACTCTACTGAATTCTAAAAATTATGCTTTAAGTTTGTATTCACTTTTGATGTCTGGGATATGTAAATTCAGGTGAGTTATCTTGTGTTGTGCCATAAAAAGAAGCAAACAACTTAGAGAAATGTCATAAATATGAAAGTAGGAACCAGATATCCTCCAAGCATCCTCTAATCATGAAGCATATATTGGACTTAAGATGAAGACTTGATTTTTTTTAAATTATTTACTCCAAGACTCGGTGTTTCCTTGCAGAAAACATCTCTCCAATGTCTTGTCTTTGAACTAACTCTGTCACTATTCTTTGATTATATAGTAATCTTTACTTTAGTAACTGGTTCATGCTTTCCTTCACTGGCCCCACAAAATGTGGCATTCTTCTCTCTTCCTAGGAAGGATCAACATTTATATTTACATTGTAAGCTATTTGACACACTGGATGGACAGAGCATATACTCTTTGTTATTCCAACCAATTTTATTTATAAGATATTCTTAAATCTCAGTCATGTTTACCTCATGAGATAATTCGTGCCAATATAAGTCACAAATACTCACTCAAAATATCACATTTAAATTTCTAATTATTTTGAAAAGTAGTACAAATGACTATAATTTATCCTAGGTAATTTGGATTAATAATAGTTTTGAATGTCAGTATTTGTGCAATTATCTTGGAGGTAAGGGGAGTAACATTTCAGATCTCTCTTATCTTAATCATTCTCACCCCATGAAGACATAGCTTAGTAAGTTGAAGAATTGAAGTTTGATTTACATGGAATGACTCAGAAAGTGTTCTCTTTCTCTTGTGTCCTGCAGTGAAGAAAATTATTATGATAATTTTTCCTATTTGGTTCATTTACATCTAAATATTTTTTTCTTCTTACAATGTCCCCAAGAAGGATAATCACATCCAGCTTCTAATGAATCAAGGAAAGAGGGTAAACTGTTTGAAGAATACCTATTGCTGAGTGCTCATTGATTTGAAATTATGAAACATTTTCATATACTCTCTATTTTGTTTTTATTATTACAGAAACAACAACTGACACTAGGGAACCAGAAATCAGAAAATTATCTGACAACTGTAATGCTGATCACAAAAAGAAAAAGGTGGTTGAAACCACTCTTGTAATGTTGCAGCATAAAGAAAAAATCCGTATTTTCTCTTCACATAGTTGGCCCAAAGGTGAAATTTAAAAAATATATATTTCTCTATTGTTTTAACATATCATCTCTCATATGCACATAATGATGCCAAAAACCTAGATATAAGTTTAAGGCCTCAGGATCCTCATAACAAGGATGGCAACAGTTGTGGTATAGGTATAGAATAAACATTTGTAGAATGTGGTGGGATAGTCAATTCTGTGGTGAGTCATCATACAACAAAAGAATCAGAATGCAATCCAAAAGTATGGCTTGATTAATTTAAATAGCAAGAATTAATTTACTAAGGGAAAGTTACACTTGGTCTTTGGTAGGTTGTGGTAAGTTCCTCCTCTTACTAGTTCCTTAGGGCTTTGTAATGAAGGGCCACTGAATATTGTTAAAGACATTTCCTGCAGTTATTGAAATTATTTTATGATTTTGTCCTTGATTCTTTATCTGGTGTATTAGTTTTATTAGTTTCATATATTAAATCATTCTTGCATCCCTTGAATAAAACCAGCTGGCTCATGGTATATGGTGAATGTGTGTGTGGTGTGTGTGTGTGTGTGTTGTGTGTGTGTGAACCCAGAGACTTAACCAAGTGTACTCTGCAACTGGCCATGCCTCCAGGTCCTTTTGTTGTTCATTTTGAGCCCAGGTCTCTAAATTGCCAGGGTTGACTGAAACTACAAATCACCAGACACAACCTCCTGAATTTCTGGGAATACAAAATACACTACTTTGTCCAGCAGTGTTTTTTTTTTTTTTTTTTTTATTGTAAACATATGGGATACATGTTGTTTCTCTGTCTGTACATGGCGTAAAGGCATACCATTTGTGCAATCAAAATTTACATAGGGTAATGATGTTTGATTCATTCTGTTATTTTTCCTTCCCTCCCACCACTCCGACCCCTCTTTTCTCTCTATACAGTCCTTCCTTCCTCTCTTCTTGCCCCCCTCCCTAACCTAACTCTAACCCTAACACTAACCCCACCCACCACCATTATGTGTCATCATCCACTTATTAGCGATATCATTCGTCCTTTGGTTTTTTGAGATTGGCTTATCCACTTAGCATGATATTCCAAATTTCTTCCATTTGCCTGAAAATGCCATAATTTTATCATTCTTTATGGCCGAGTAATATTCCATTGTATATATATACCACAGTGTCTTTTTTTTTATTTATTTATTTTTTTATGTTTACATAGGGTAATGATGTTTATTATATTTTTCCCCTCCCCCCCACCCCTCCCACCCCTCCCACCCCTCCCACCCCTCTTTTCCCTCTACACAGTCCTTCTTTCCTTCATTCTTACTGCTCTCCTTAGCCTAACTCTAAACCTAACCCTAAACCTAATGCTAGCCCGTCCCACCCCCCATTATATGTCCTCATCCGCTTATCAGCGAGATCATTCGTCCTTTAGTTTTTTGAGATTGGCTTATCTCACTTAGCATGATATTCTCCAATTTCGACCATTTGCCTACAAATGCCATAATTTTATCATTCTTCATTGCGGAGTAATATTCCATTGTATAAATATGCCACAGTTTCTTTATCCATTCATCAACTGAAGGGCATCTAGGTTGGTTCCACAATCTGGCTATGGTGAATTGAGCAGCAATGAACATTGATGTGGCTGTATCTCTGTAGTATGCTGATTTTAAGTCCTTTGGGTATAGGCCAAGGAGTGGGATAGCTGGGTCAAATGGTGTTTCCATTCCAAGCTTTCTGAGGAATCTCCACACTGCTTTCCAGAGTGGTTGCACTAATTTGCAACCCCACCAGCAATGTATGAGTGTTCCTTTTTCACCACATCCTCGCCAACACCTATTGTTGCTTGTATTCTTGATAATCGCCATTCTAATTGGGGTGAGATGAAATCTTAGGGTAGTTTTGATTTGCATTTCCCTTATTACTAGGGATGTTGAACATTTTTTCATATATCTGGTGATTACTTGTACATCTTCTTCTGTGAAGTGTCTGTTCATTTCCTTAGCCCATTTGTTGATTGGATTATTTGTATTCTTCGTGTAGAGTTTTTTGAGTTCTTTATAGATTCTGGAAATTAGCGCTCTATCTGAGGTATGGTTGGCAAAGATATTCTCCCACTCTGTAGGCTCTCTCTTCACATTTCTGATAGTTTCCTTTGCTGAGAGAAAGCTTTTTAGTTTGAATCTATCCCAGTTGTTTATTCTTGCTTTTATTTCTTGTGCTATGGGAGTCCTGTTAAGGAAATCTGATCCTGAGCCAACAAGTGAAGATTTGGACCTACTTTTTCTTCTATAAGATGCAGGGTCTCTGGTCTGATTCCGAGGTCCTTGATCCATTTTGAGTTGAGTTTTGTGTAGGGTGAGAGATAGGGGTTTAGTTTCATTCTATTGCATATAGTTTTCCAGTTTTCCCAGCACCATTTGTTGAAGAGGCTATCTTTTCTCCATTGCATATTGTTGGAACCTTTGTCTAGTATGAGAAAATTGTATTTATTTGGGTTTGTGTCCATGTCCTCTATTCTGTACCATTGATCTACCTGTCTATTTTGGTACCAATACCATGCCGTTTTTGTTACTATTGCTTTGTAGTAGAGTTGAAGATCTGGTATTGCAATACCCCCTGCTTCGCTCTTGCTACTGAGGATTGCTTTAGCTATTCTAGGTTTTTTATTCTTCCAGATGAATTTCATAATTGCTTGCTCTATTTCTGCGAGGTACATCATTGGGATTTTAATTGGAATTGCATTGAATCTGTATAGAACTTTAGGTAGTATAGCCATTTTGACGATATTAATTCTGCCTATCCAGGAACATGGGAGATCTTTCCATCTTCTAAGGTTTTCTTGAATTTCTTTCTTTAGTGTTCTGTAGTTCTCATTGTAGAGGTCTTTCACCTCTTTTGTGAGATTGATTCCCAAGTATTTTATTTTTTCGATGCTATTGTGAATGGGGTAGTTTTCCTAATTTCTCTTTCTGAAGATTCATCACTTATGTATAAAAATGCATTGGATTTATGAGCATTGATCTTGTAACCTGCTACTTTACTGAATTCACTTATGAGTTCTAAAAGTTTTCTGGTGGAATTTCCAGGTTCCTCTAAATATATAATCATGTCATCAGCGAACAGGGATAGTTTGAGTTCTTCTTTTCCTATTCGTATCCCTTTAATTTCTTTGGTTTGTCTGATTGCTCTGGCTAGAGTCTCAAGGACGATGTTGAATAGAAGCGGTGAAAGAGGGCATCCCTGCCTTGTTCCAGTTTTTAGGGGGAACGCTTTCAGTTTTTCACCATTTAGAATGATATTAGCCATGGGCTTAGCGTAGATGGCCTTTATAATGTTTAGGAATGTTCCCATTACCCCAATTTTTTCTAGTGTTTTGAGCATGAAGGGATGCTGTATTTTATCAAATGCTTTTTCTGCATCTATTGAAATAATCATGTGATTCTTAACTTTAAGTCTGTTGATATGGTGAATGACATTTATTGATTTCCGAATGTTGAACCAACCTTGCATCCCTGGGATAAAACCCACTTGATCGTGGTGCACTATCTTTTTAATATATATTTGTATGCGATTTGCTAAAATTTTGTTGAGAATTTTTGCATCGATGTTCATTAAGGATATTGGTCTGAAATTTTCTTTCCTTGATGTGTCTCTGTCTGGTTTAGGTATCAGGGTGATATTGGCTTCATAGAACGAGTTTGGTAGGGTTCCCTCCTCTTCTATTTCATGGAATAGTTTGAGGAGTATTGGAATGAGCTCTTCTTTAAAGGTTTTGTAGAACTCGGCTGAGAACCCATCTGGTCCTGGACTTTTCTTTGTTGGTAGGCTTTTGATGACCTCTTCTATTTCATTGCTTGAAATTGGTTTATTTAAGTTGTGTATGTCCTCCTCGTTCAGTTTAGGTAGTTCATATGTCTCTAGAAATTTGTTGATGTCTTCAAGGTTTTCTGTTTTGTTGGAGTATAGATTTTCGAAATAGCTTCTAATTATGTTTTGTATTTCACTCGTGTCTGTTGTGATGTTTCCTTGTTCATTCCGAATTTTAGTAATTTGAGTTTTCTCCCTCTTTCTCTTTGTTAGTGTGGCTAAGGGTTTATCAATTTTATTTATTTTTTCAAAGAACCAACTATTTATTTTATTAATTTTTCCGATTGTTTCTTTTGTTTCGATTTCGTTGATTTCGGCTCTGATTTTAACTATTTCCTGTCTTCTACTACTTTTGGTATTGGTCTGCTCTTCTTTTTCTAGTGCTTTGAGCTGTAGTGTTAACTCGTTATTTGTTGATTTCTACTTCTTTTTTTGAATGCACCCCATGAAATAAATCTTCCTCTAAGTACTGCTTTCATAGTGTCCCAGAGATTTTGATATGATGTGTCTTTGTTCTCGTTTACTTCTAAGAATTTTTTTATTTCCCTCCTGATGTCTTCTGTTATCCATTCATCATATAATAGTGTATTATTTAGTCTCCAGGTATTGGAGAAGTTTCTGTTTTTTATTCTGTCATTTATTTCTAATTTCAATCCATTATGATCTGATAGAGTACAAGGTAGTATCTCTATCTTCTTGTATTTACTAACAGTAGCTTTGTGGCATAAATATGGTCTATTTTAGAGAAGGATCCATGTGCTGCTGAGAAGAAAGTGTATTCATTCTTTGTTGGATGGTATATTCTATATATGTCCGTTAAGTCTAAATTGCTGATTGTGTTGTTGAGATCTATAGTTTCTTTATTCAATTTTTGTTTGGACGATCTATCCAGTGGTGAGAGAGGTGTGTTAAAATCGCCTAGTATTATTGTGTTGTGGTCTATTTGATTTCTGGAATTGAGAAGGATTTGTTTGACGTACGTGGATGAGCCAATGTTCGGGGCATAGATATTTATGATTGTTATGTCTTGCTGATTTATGCTTCCCTTAAGCAGCATGTAATGTCCTTCTTTATCCCTTCTGACTAGTTTTGGTTTGAAGTCCACATTATCTGAGATGAGGATGGATACTCCAGCTTTTTTGCTGTGTCCGTGTGCATGGTATGTTTTTCCCCATCCTTTCACCTTTAGTCTATGGGTGTCTCTTTCTATGAGATGAGTCTCTTGCAGGCAGCATATTGTTGGATTTTTCTTTTTAATCCAATCTGCCAGTCTGTGTCTTTTGATTGATGAATTCAGGCCATTAACATTCAGGGTTATTATTGTGATATGATTTGTATTCCCAGTCAATTGACTCATATTTGTTTTTGACATGATTTGGTTTCTCCTTTATTTGGCTATTCCTTTAGGCTAGCGCCTCCTGTTGCTGATTTGCATCGTTGTTTTTCATCTCTTCCTCATGGAATATTTTGCTGAGAATGTTCTGTAATGCTGGCTTTCTTTTTGTAAATTCCTTTAGCTTTTGTTTATCATGGAAGGATCTTATTTCATCGTCAAATTTGAAGGTAAGTTTTGCTGGGTATAAGATTCTTGGTTGGCATCCATTTTCTTTCAGGGCTTGGTATATGTTGTTCCAGGCCCTTCTAGCTTTTAGGGTCTGGATTGAAAAATCTGCTGATATTCTTATTGGTTTCCCTCTGAATGTAATTTGATTCTTTTCTCTCGCGGCCTTTAAAATTCTGTCTTTATTTTGTATGTTAGGTATTTTCATAATAATGTGCCTTGGTGTGGGTCTGTTGTAATTTTGTATGTTTGGAGTTCTATAAGCCTCTTGTACTTGGTTTTCCATTTCGTTCTTCAGATTTGGGAAATTTTCTGTTATTATTTCATTGAATAGATTGTTCATTCCTTTGGTTTGTTTCTCTAAGCCTTCCTCAATCCCAATAATTCTCAAATTTGGCCTTTCATGATATCCCATAGTTCTTGGAGATTCTGTTCATGATTTCTTACCATCTTCTCTGTTTGTTCCACTTTGTTTTCAAGGTTAAATATTTTGTCTTCAATGTCTGAGGTTCTGTCTTCTGGTGTTCTATCCTATGATTATGCTTTCTATGGAGTTTTAAACTTTGTTTATTGTTTCCTTCATTTCAAGGATTTCAGTTTGGTTTTTTTTCAGTATCTCTAACTCTTTATTGAAATGATCTCTTGCTTCCCGTATTTGGTCTTTTAACTGTTGATTGGTGCGATCATTTAATGCCTGCATTTGCTCTTTCATCTCCTCCTTCAATGCCTGCATTTGCTCTTTCATCTCCTCATTAGCTTCCCTGATCGTTTTAATTACGTACATTCTGAACTCCCTTTCTGACATTTCTTCTGCTGTGCTGTCATTGGGTTTTATTGATGTAGTATCTAGGTTTGTTTGGGACATTTTCTTCCCTTGTTTTCTCATAATGGTCAGTTGTCAGTGGGACCCTGAGATATTGCAGTTTTCCACTATTGGCTTATAGTGTCCCAGTAGATTTCCAGTGTATCACCTCCCAGCCTTCAGTAGCCTGATGTCTTGGAGGAATCTGATAAAGCAGCTCATTCGAAGAATACTGCCCCTAGCCCCCTACTGGTTCCACGTTTTGGAACTGGCTCTGTGCGGAAATGCTCTCACTGTGGGCCTGCACCGTGCAGCTGGCCGTGTGGGAAGAGCCCACTGCCGGAGTGTGGAAGACTACCTTGGGAAGACTCAAGCTGCCCTGCCCGGCTCTGCTAAGCCACCTCTATCTGGGCCTGCCACCCGGGCTGAGCTTTACCCAGTGGGCAGACTCACCCGTGGCTCCACTTCAGTCCGAGTCTCTCAATGCCTCCCCTTCTTAACTCCTGGGTTGTGGAGCGACCGGGGTGCAGTCTCCCTCTAGGCCGCCATCTTGGATCGCCCCGTGAAGAGAGCCCGCAGCCGGAGTGGGCAGAGCCGCCTGAAGAGGTCTCCGGCTGCCCTGCCCTTATCCCTGAGGCTGACTTGCAGATCGAGGCTCTCCGCTGGTTCTTTGCAGGAGTACACTGCACTGCAGGGCTCCGGGACTCGGAGCCTGCTCTGTTCAGACAGGCTCTCACTAGCGGGCCAGTTCCGTTCCGAGAACCTGGAGAAGCTGGCTGTGTGGGCGGGGCCCACCGCCGGAGTGCGCAGGACTGCCTGTGGATGACTCTAGCTGCCCTGCCCGGCTCCGATAAGCCACCTCTATCTGGGCCTGCCACCCGGGCCGAGCTTTACCCAGTGGGCAGTATCACCCGTGGCTCCACTTCAGTCCGAGTCTCTCAATGCCTCCCCTTCTTAACTCCTGGGTTCTGGAGCGACGGGGGTGCAGTCTCCCTCTAGGCCGCCATCTTGGGTCGCCCCGTGAAGAGAGCCCGCAGCCGGAGTGGGAAGAGCCGCCTGAAGAGGGTCTCGGCTGCCCCTGCCCTCTATCCCTGAGGCTGATTGCAGATCGAGGCTCTCGCTGGTTCTTGCAGGAGTACACTGCACTGCAGGGCTCAGGGACTCGGAGCCTGCTCTGTTCAGGACAGGCTCTCACTAGCGGGCCAGTTTCCGTTACGAGAACTTGGAGAACCCACCAGTGTGCCTTTATACATCATCAACTGAAGGAACATTTAGTTGGTTCCACAATCTGGCTATGTGAACTGAGCAGTTTTGAACATTTAATATGGCTGTTACTCTGTCATATGCTTGATTATTAAGTCCTTTGGGTATTAGCCCAAGGAGTGGCTACATAGGTCAATGGTGGTTCCCTTCCAAGTTTTCTACGGAGTCTCGCACACTGCTTTCCATGAGTGGCTGCACTAGTTTGAAGCCTCCACCCACAGGCAATGTATGAGGTACCTCTCTCCCCACCTCCTCGCCAACTACCTGTTATTGCTTGTATTCTTGATTAATCACCATTCTAATTGAGTGAGATGGAATCTTAGGGTTGTTTTGATTTGCATTTCTCTTATTACAAGAGATGTTGAACATTTTTCCATATGTTTGTTGATTGCTTGTAGATCTTCTTCTGTGAAGTGTCTATTCATTTCCTTAGCCCATTTGTTGATTGAATTATTTGCATTCTTGGTGTAGAGTTTTTGAGTTCTTTATAGATTCTAGAGATTAGTGCTCTATCTGAAGTATGATTGGCAAAGATTTTCTCCCACTCTGTAGGCTCTTTCTTTGCATTGCTGATATTTCCTTTACTGAGAGAAAGTTTTTAGTTTGAATTTATCCCAATTATTGATTCTTGCTTTTATGTCTTGTGCGATGGAAGTCCTCTTGAGAAAGTCTGGTCCTAAGCTGACATGTTGAAGCTCTGGACCTACTTTTTCTTCTGTAAGATGCAAGGTCTCTGGTCTAATTCCGAAGTCCTTAATCCATTTTGAGTTTACTTTCATGCCTGGTGAGAGATATGGGTTTAGTTTCATTCTGTTGCATATGGATTTCCAATTCTCCAGCACCATTTGTTCAAGAGGCTATCTTTTCTCTGTTGCATATTTTTGGCCCCTTTGAATAGTATGAGAAAATTGTATTTATTTGGGTTTGTATCCGTGTCCTCTATTCTGTACCATTGATCCACATTTCTATTTTGGTACCAATACCATGCCATTTTTGTCACTATTGCTTTGTAGTAGAGTTGAAGATCTGGTACTGTGATACCCCTGCTTCACTCTTTCTGCCAAGGATTGCTTTAGCTATTCTGGGTTTTTTATTCTTCCAGATGAATTTCATAATTGCTTGCTCTATTTCTGTAAGGTACTTCATTGGGATTTTAATTGGAATTGCATTGAATCTGTATAGACATTTGGTAGTATGGCCATTTTGACAATATTAATTCTTCCTATCCAAGAACATGGGAGATCTTTCCATCTTCTAAGGTTTCTAATTTCTTTCTTTAGTGTTCTGTAGTTCTCATTGTAGAGGTCTTTTACCTCTTTGTGAGATTGATTCCCAAGTATTTTACTTTTTTTCGATGCTATTGTGAATGGGGTAGTTTTCCTAATTTCTATTTCTGAAGATTCATCACTTATGTATAAATATGCCTTAGATTTATGTGCACTGATCTTATATCCTGCTACTTTACTGATTCACGTGTGAGTTCTAAAAGTTTTCTGGTGGAATTTCCTGGTTCCTCTAAGTATATAATATCATCAGCAAATAGGGATAGTTTGAGTTCTTCTTTTCCTATTCTTACCCCTTTAATTTCCTTGGTCTGTCTAATTGCTCTGGCTAGAATTTCAAGGGCAATATTGAAAAGAAGTGTTGAAAGAGGGCATTTCTGCCTTGTTCCTCTTTTTAACGGGAATGCTTTCAGTTTTTCACCATTTAGAAAGATATTAGCCATGGGTTTAGCGTAGATGGCCTTTACAATGTTAAGGAATGTTCCCACTATCCCTATTTTTTCTAGTGTTTTGAGCAAGAAGGGTGCTGCATTTTATCAATGCTTTCTCTGCATCTATTGAAATAATCTGTGATTCTTGACTTTAAGTCTATTGATACGGTGAATTACATTTATTGATTTCCTGATGTTGAACCAACATTGCATCCCTAGGATGAAACCCACTTGATCAAGGTGCACTATCTTTTAATATGTTTTTGTATGAGATTTGCTGAAATTTTGTTGAGAATTTTTGCGTCGATGGTTCATTAAGGATATTGGTCTGAAATTTTCTTTCCTCGATGTGTCTCTTTCTGGTGTAGGTTTCAGGGTAATATTGGCTTCATAGAATGAGTTTGGGAGGTTCCCTCCTCCTCTATTTTATGGAATACTTTGAGAAGTATTGGAATGAGCTCTTCTTTAAAGGTTTTGTAGAACTCGGCTGAGAACCCATCTGGTCCTGGGACTTTTCTTTGTTGGTATGCTTTTGATGACTTCTTCTATTTCATTACTTGAAATTCATCTATTTAAATTGTGTATGTCCTTCTCGTTCAGTTTAGGCAATTCATATATCTCTAGAAACCTGTTGATATCTTTAGAAATTTTCTATTTTGTTGGAGTATAGAGTTTTCAAATAGCTTTTAATTAGTGTTTTGTATTTCAGTCATGTCTGTTTTGATATTTCCTTGTTCATTCCCGACTTTTATTGATTTGGGTTTTTCTCTCTTCTTCTCTTTGTTAGTGTGGCTAAAGGTTTATAAATTTGTTTATTTTGTTGAAGAACCAATCTATTTATTTTGTCAATTGTTTGTATGTTTCTTTTGTTTCAATTTCATTGATTTCAGCTCTGAGTTTAACTATTCCTGTCTCTACTACTTTTGTTGTAGGTCTGTTCTTCTTTACTACGGCTTTGAGCCGTAGTGTTAGGTCGTTGATTTGATGAGTTTTACTTCTTTTATTAAATGCGCTGCATGAATAAATGTTCATCTAAGTACTTGCTTTCATAGTGTCCCAGAGATTTGATGTGATGTTTCTTTGTTCTCATTTACCCCTAAGAATTTCTTAATTCCTTCCTAATATCTTCTGTTATCCATTCATCATATAATAGCATATTTTTTAATCTCCAGGTGTTGGAATAGTTTCTGTTTTTTACTCTTTCATTTATTTCTAACTTCAATCCATTATGATCTGATAAAATATAAGGTAGTGTCTCTATCTTCTTGTATTGCTAATATTAGCTTTGTGGCATAATATATGGTCCATTTTAGAGAAGGATCCATGTGCTGCTGAGAAGAAAGTGTATTCGCTCTTGAATGGATGGTATATTCTATAATGTCTGTTAAGTCTAAATTATTGATTGTGTTATTGAGATCCATGGTTTCTTTGTTGAATTTTTGTTTGGAAGTTCTGTCCAGTGGATGAGAGACGCGTGTTAAAATCACCAAGTATGAGTTTGTTACAGTATATTTTGTTTCTAAATTGAGAAAGGATTTGTTTGACATACATGGATGAGCCACTGTTTGGGGCATAGATGTTTATGATTGTTATATCTTGCTCATTAGGTTTCCCTTAAGCAGTATGGAATGTCCTTCTTTATTCCCTTCTGACTAACATTGGCTTGAAGTCACATTATCTGAAATGAGGATGGATACTCCAGCTTTTTTTGCTGGAGTCCAGTGTGCATGGTGTTTTCACCATCCTTTCACCTTTAGTCTATGTGTATCTTTTTCTATGAGGTGAGTCTCCTTGCACAGATCTTGTTGGAGTCCTTTCTTTTTAAATCCAATCTGCCAGTCTATGTCGTTTTGATTGATGAATTCAGCCATTAACATTCAGGGTTATTATTGAGATATGAGTTGTATTGCCCGGTCATTTGGTTCTTTTTTAAATTATATTTATTATTTATTTTGACACAACTTGGTTCTTTCCTTTATTTGACAGTTCCTTTAGGATAATTCCCTCGCTTGCTGATTTGCTTCTTTGTTTTTATCTCTTCCTCATGGAAACTTTTGCTGAGAATGTTCATAATGCTGCTTCTTTTTGTAATTTCTTTAGCGTTGTTTATCATGGAATGATTTTATTTCATTTCAAATTTGAAGGTAAGTTTTGCCAGGTATAAGATTCTTGGTTGGCATCCATTTTCTTTCAGAGCTTGAAAAATGTTGTACCAGGCCCTTCTAGCTTTTAGGGTCTGGATTGAAAAATCTCCTGATATCCGTATTGGTTTCCCCCTGAATATAATTTGGTTCCTTTCTCTCACAGCCTTTAAAATTCTGTCTTTATTTGTATGTTAGTTATTTTCATTATAATGTGCCTTGGTGTGGGTCTGTTGTAATTTTGTGTATTTGGAGCCCTATAAGCCTCTTGAACTTGATTTTCCATTTCATTCTTCAGATTTGGGAAATTTTCTGATATTATTTCATTGAATAGAGTGTTCATTCCTTTGGTTGTTTCTCTAAGCCTTCTTCAATCCCAATAATTCTCAAATTTGGCCTTTTCATGATATCCCATAGTTCTTGGAGATTCTGTTCATGTTTTCTTACCATCTTCTCTTTTGTTCAACTTTGTTCTCAGGTTAAAGATTTTGTTTTCAATATCTGAGGTTCTGTCTTCCAGGTGTCTATCCTGATTGGTTATGCTTTCTATGGAGTATCTTAATTAGTTTATTGTTTCCTCATTTCAAGGATTTCTGTTTGTTTTTTTTTCAAATCTCTAACTCTTATTGGAGATGATCTTTTGCTTCCTGTATTTGCTCTTTTAACTGTCATTGTGCTATCATTAAATGCCTACATTTGCTCTTTCATCTCATCATTCAATGCCTGCATTTGCTCTTTCATCTCATCGTTTGCTTCTCTGATCATTTTATTATGTACATTCTGAATGCCCCGTTCTGTCATTTCTTCTGCCTTGCTGTCATTGGATTTTATTGATGTAACATCTAGATTTGTTTGGGGCATTTTCTTCCCTTGTTTTCTCACTGTTCAGGAATCAGTGGGTCATAAGATATTGCAGATTTCCTCTATTGACTTATAATGTCCCTGAAGATTGGTAGTATATCCCCTCTTATCCTTCAGTAGCCTGAAGTCTTGGAGGAAGTTGATAACACGGTGCTCCACAAGGAAGCTGCCTCTCTAGGGTTGGTGACCCTCAGGTGGGGTATATTTCCTGATAGCGGGCAGAGGTGACTTCACTTGTTGACCAATGGTCATACAAAGGGGAACTAGGCTGTGGGCTGAGGCAAGGCCTCTTTGTGCCTGTGTCTCTGGTTTTACCTTCCTTGTGGGAAAACCTCACCCGGCAGGGAAGACTCACCGGTGGAGAGGTCTCGCTGTCAGTTCCCCTCCTAGAGGTTCCCCTCAATCTACAACTACATCCTGGGTTGGGCTGTCTTCCTCTGCAATGTTCCCAGGGCCCAGACCTACCTCCTGGGGCTGGGGCCTCACCCTTCACAGACAAGTCTCCTTAGGCTGCCTCTCCTCAGAGAATCTGCCTGCAGTCCTGGAAACTTTGCTCTGCCCCTAGGTGTGTCTCTTGGTGGCTCTCCCACCAAGAAGCTGGTCCTGGGACCCTGCTCTGCACCTAATCACCTGGCTATGCTGCCCTCCTCTGAGCCACCACCTGGAGCCCTGTACAATAGCTCTGAGATCCAGAGACCCGTCACACACCTCTTCCTCCAGACAGCCTCCCGGTTTCCGACACAGTCACTAGGAGTCCAAGCAACTCACTTTGCTTCTCCTCTCCTGCCAACTGCCCGTAGCCCTACTCAGTCACTCCGAGTTCAAGTGACTGCCCTGTTCCTCCTCCTCTCGGGTAGTCCCCGGTGTTCAGGAGCAGTGCTCAGACCAAGGGACCCACTGCCCTCCTCCTCCATTTTGGCCTCCGAGTTCAGGAGTGGTCACTTTGAGTCCAACAACTCACCACTCGCTTCCTCCTCTGGTAACCACCTGTAGCTCTGATGCAGTCACTCCTAGACCAAGTGACCCGCTGTGCTTCTCCTTCCTCTCAGCAACCCCCGGTGTTCAGAAGTGATCCCTCTGAGTCCAAACAGCTCACCATGCAGCTCCTCCTCAGGCAGCCGCCCAGAGCCCCAGTGGTTGCTCCGAGTCCAAGCACTGTGCTGAGCGCCTCCTCTACAATGATCCCAGTTGTCGTGTTTACTGCTCCAGCGGGGGATGGGGCATCTCACTGGGCAACTCTACTTCACAAAGTTCCCTGTGTTCCGTGGCCACTGCCCCATCTGGGACGCCTCCCCAACCGGAGAGACTGACCTGGTGGCTTTGAGTTGTTCCCAAGTCTCTCACTCTTCCTCTTTTGAATCCTGTGTCCTGGAGCAACATGAAATGTAGCTGCCCTCTAGTCCACCATCTTGAAATCCCCCGTGTTTGTTGTTTTTAATGTGATGTTGAATATATTTTGTGAGTATTTTATGAAGATTTTAGACTACAACCCTCAAGGATATTGCCTGTAGTTTTATTTCCTTGTCATGTCCTTATTTTCCTTTTCAATCAGGGTAATACTGACTTTGTAGCATTACTTTGGAAGTTTCTTTCCTTCTCATGTAATGGTGGGGCACTGGTATCAGCTCTTCTTTGAATACCTGATAAAATTCTGCCCTGTATTCACCTCTGGTCCTGGAGGCCTTTTCTTACTCTTCAATAAAATTACCTGCTATGAAGTTGGATTTTTGCATTTGTTCGATTCACATTGTGTGTTTAGATTCATATCTACTACTTCATTATATATTCTAGGCTTTCCATTTTTTACCATGTCAGTCTTCATAATGTTTTTCTAGTTGTTCCAGTTTATTGTTCAATAAACTTTCCAGATAATTTCTAGTAATGTTCTGGATTTCAGTGATGTCTGTTGTAATATTTCTCTTTTGGTTTCTAGGTTATTTGTTTCTTCTTTCTCTTTAATTACCTGGGATAGGGGTTTATTGATTTCAATTCCCTTTTCAAAACCAAACTTTGTTCCTTAATTACTTTGTATTTTTCCTTTATTTTCTATTTTATAGATTAAACTCTGAAAAAATATATTCCTTTATTCTGCTTGTTTGAATTGATTTATTTTTGTTTTTCTAATATGTTGCATTGCAACATTAGGTTTTTATTTGACATCTCTCAAATTTTCAAATATAAAGAGTCATTTTATGAAGTTTCCTCTTATAACTGCTTTTGCTAGATCAGGGGAGAGAGATGGGAATGAAAACAAAGGGACTACTATGCAAATTTATGTATATGTCATAAAGAATCCCACTATTATGTAAATATGCTTCAATAAAAGAAAATAAAACACTGAAAAAAGTGTTTTTATTGTGTCCCATAGATTCTGGATGCTGTATCTCTATTCTCATTTTGGTGTGAGGTTTTTAAAAATTTACCCCAACTTCATCAGAGTTCCATTGAACAAGCAAATGTATGTTTATTCTCCAAATATTCATATAGTTTTTGTAGATTTTTATTGTGGTTCAATTCTTTTCTTCCTTCATTATTGTTGTACATAAGATCAGGGTTAATTCTGACATAATTTTAAAGCATGGAATAAAACTTTCTCCAATTAAGTACCCAATACTTTCCCATTCCCTTTCATCCTCCTCCTGATATTACCTTTCTCTAGTCCACAGATCATTTTCTGTTTATTATAGTTGTCTTGATTTGTGCCTTATGGATATACATAAAGGTCAAAGTCACAGTGGTATTCTCACATGTGCACATAGTAAAGTTTGTTCCGATTCATTCCACCATTGCTCTTTTCTTTCCCTCCTCTCTCCAGTCTTAATTCATTTCCTCTACTCATCTGTTCTATCTTTTATTTTTCATAATATTTTCCATTTTTACCCTTTACTTTTGCCTAGCTTCTTCAAATGAAAGAAAGCATTCTTCAAATGATGAAAATCTTTTACTTTCTAATTCTCTTGTCTATTTTACTTAGCATGATATGTTTTCATGTTTCATTCATTTACCAGCAAATGCCATGATTTTATTCTCATTTATGACATAGTAAAACTTCCTAATAGGTGCTGGGATAGTAGCTTGGTTATAGAGCACTTGCCTGTTACATGTGAGGAACTGGGTTTGATCCTCAGCACCACATTAAAAAACACCAAAATAAAGATATTGTGTTGTTAATCTACAAATAAAAATATTTTAAAAAATCATATACACCCCTCCCCCACACACATACATATATACATCTTTATATATATATGTATATATTGTGTATATATATATGTGTTTGTTTATTAATCTGCTGATTGATACCTAGACTGATTCCATTGCCTGCTATGTTGAATTTGCTGCTATATACATTATGTTTCTACCAATATATATATGCTTACTTTAGAAGTTTTGAGTATGTATCAGTAACTGAGATGGCTGGATCATGCAGCAGTCCCATTACTATTGTTTTGAAGTTTCTCTATAATGCTTTCCAGGGTGATGGTGCTAATTTGCAGTTCCATAACAACAAATGAATGAACCTGTTCCTTGCATCCCTGTTAGCATTAATAGTTGACATTCTAACTGGAGTAAAGTGTCAGTGTACTTTCGATTTGTATTTCCCTTATTGCTAGACATGTTGACATTTTTTTCATATGCTTATTGCCATTTGTAATTCTTTTTTAAGAAGTGTCTCTGTAGTTTCTTTTGTTCATTTATTTCTTAGGTCATTTGTTATTTTGGAGATAAGTGTTTGTAAGAGTTTTGCATATTCTGGGTTGTTAATCCCATATTTGAGAATAAGGTGGCAAAAAATCTTCCCCCATGTCTGTAGGTTACTTTCTATGTAGTTGATTCCTTTGGTGTGTAGAAGTTCTTTAATTTGATGCCATTCAAACTCCTGATTCTTGCTTTTTTTAATGCACCTCATTATTGACATTATTTTGCCATGGCTTCTCTCTGAGTCTTCCTCAGAAATGCTTTGGTCATTTATCTGGTAATGCATATCAAGAGAAAAATATGGCATAACAGGACCTATGGAAGGTAAGAACCACATAGTATAAAATAATTTGGCTATAATGTTTATTTAAAACATGGTACTAGTAGATTCTAATAGTTGAAGAATTAACATAGTAAATATAGAGAAAGAAAAAAGAGTTAAATGGTAATAAGTGGCATATCTTATTAGGTTTCAGTAAATAGATTAAATTGAGAATGTCAGTAAAGGAGTTAAATTCCATTTCAGGGTCTGCTTAGTGTGGAGGTCCTCTCTGCCATGTCCCATGTTGATGAGGAAAAGGTTAACTGCTGGAGGAAGATGGTGACTGTTTTTCAGTCTATTTCCCAAAAACTTATGTACTGAAGAAACACAAAAGAGCCCATACTCTTTTGAAATGAGAGGGGGCATAACAGGTCTGGCCAAACCATCTCTGGCCTCTAACAACAACAGCTACTCACCCAGCTCTTCTATTTTTAATACACAGGTAAATTGGGTTAAGACCTGGAGGAGTTTTCTTCTGTGATCAACAGAATAGAGTGGAGTTAGGGAAGCCATTCTTTTAGGGGAGATATTCCAGAAGGAGACAGGGAACCACTGCACACAACACCACATGCTTCCTGGTAATCTGGGACAGATTTTGTGCCTGTTAGTTCCTGGAAATCAGGCATCTGCATCCCATGAATCAGCCTAGTTTGATTCTGCTAAATAATGATGGCTTCCCATTGCTTATATCAGAGGAAAGCTGGTAAATAAAAAAGGGGAGAGGAGAAGAGAGAACAAAGAAAAAGAAAGTTAAATATCACAGACAACAAAAGAAAGCAAAAGAAGTGGGCACACATTTTGGAGGGAGATAAACTCAGGTTAAACATTAGAAAGTAAAAAGCACAGCATTAGAAAAAACTGATTTACAGTAACAACATTGGTCTGAGGGACAGAGTAAAATTTTCCAACAGTTCTTTTATTTATCAACATTGGAAAGTAATTAAGAAATGCATGCCACATTATGCAGGGCTATATTTGGTTTGCTATAAATAAACACATTTGATCCACCATAAATGTATAATGTATTTCTATGTGAAAAGTTCTGACTTCCTAGAAGAGTAAATATTGTGGTGAATAATATAATCAGGAAATGAAAAAGGTAGGACTATTATGAAAGGATCAGCAAAGTATACCCTTGATAAAATGGTTCATGAAAGATTATAAATACTAATACATCTAAAATTTGGGGAACAAAATGTGAGGATTTCAAATAGGCAAGTTATGTTAGAGAAACTGGTAGAAGAATAGCTATACCCAAGAATGTTCAAACTTTAGTGAATCAAATATTGGGGACCATGTTCAAAATGCACATTGTACTCAACAGACTTTGCATCCATGTTTCTAAAACATTTAAAGGTGTTTACAGTGCTCCTGATCCATGGACCACATTCTAATTTGCAAGGGAGGGAACTGCCTGGAGGAAGTATAAATAATGACGGTTGAATGTTAGTTCAGTCATAAACAGATCCAGTGAAAGCACAAATATTTTTTCTAAGCATATCTCTGCAGAAAGGAAAAGGACAAAAGCAAGGAAGTTATAAAAATTCTATTTCTAGCCAAGTAAAATGACAGACCTGAAATCACAGTGAACCAAGAGACTGGTATAGGAATATCACAGGTTCTAGACCAGCCTCAGCAAAGAGTGAAGCCAGAAATAATTTAGCAAGAAGTTATTTCAAAAATAAATAAATAAGTCATTTAGTCAGTAAGTAAATAGTACTGTGGATGAATCTCAGTCATATAGGTTTCCTGGGTTATATATCTGGTACCAAATATATGTACTTTAAGATACAACTACTGAATAGGGAAGAAATTGTAGTAGGAATAATCCAAGCAAAGAATGTAAAAAAAAAAAAAAAATGAATCAAGACCAAAGCTCTAGAAATTGCTTTTGAATAGCTCACAGGAAGGGGAAATGAACTAGGTAACTCTGGAAAAGAATGCAAAAGAAACAGAGGAAGCATTTCAGCTGGCACAGCTTCTTAAATTTGTTCATTTAATTAAACTTCATTCTCTACATGGCACTGAAAATTGTCTATCCTCTGTGTTTCTGGAACACTCCCTCCATTCAGGCCTGCATGAACATCACACTGCACTGTTGCCTTCCCATTATTCATCTGTATTCACACAAAGGCCCTTCATGTCTACCACCCACAGCATTGATATTGGTCTAGCTACACTGCATTTGCAGCCATCAGCCTTTATCCCTTTCCCTGCCCATACTGTCCTCTCTAATTACTCCTCACCCACCCCTGTATGCTTACACAAGTATGGGTCCATTTGATGCTTTTCTCTGTGTCATGCTACAACCTTCCCTGTTCTTATCATTTCCTGCCTCTGGCTGATAATCTCACTCCTTAAGCCTCTTTTCATACCAACCTCCAGAAAAGGCATCATTTTTCTCAACTACCTCTTACCAAAAGCTTATTCAGTTATATGTTCAAATAATTAGAACTGTTGACACTGAGGTGATATAAAAACATCCCCAACAATATGGGAGCAAATGGATTAGATTTGTACAGAAAATTTTTACAGGTCAATTTGTTAGATCCTAATTAGAATAGTTGCTGGGTTACTAAGGTAGCACCAAGGTGTAAAAACACTATATCAGGAAGGATAATCAAAGTCCTGAAGGACTGGAAAAATAGTTTGCCTTCTAATAAAGAAAATCAATTTGTCAGAATAGTGGAAAAATCATTTAGATATGAAGGTATTCTTTGACAAATGAGTAAGAAGTATCAGTCATTAGGAAAACAATATTGATGAACAGAGGATGTTGAAAAGTTATTATTACAAGGAGAGAATAGAAATTTGTGAACTTGAATATTTTCAGGTATTTTAAAAATGTATTTCTGGAAAGTTTAACTTTCTGGAGAGATATTCTTTGAGTTATTTTTATGCATTAAACTTGTTGACATGTAGTTTTTTCCCTGATGAGTTTTGAAGTTCTCGATCAGGAAATCTTGCATAGAGTAGTAAGTGTTTGCTGGGTATACTTTGTCACACATACACATAGCTTCTTAGGAGGCTGAAATGGGTGAATGGCATGATTGATGACACCCTAAATGATTTAGAGTGACTCTGTCTCAAAGTACAATAGGTTTGGCAATACCACTCATTGGTAGAGTAATTGATAAGGTTGCAAAAGTCACTGAATAAAAATCACAAAACATGAATACACACACAGGCACACCCACAAGCACACTCAAACACACACAGCACAATAAGATAGTTTCTAAAGCAAATGATGATCTAACATAAATCCTATTATTAGTTTTTAATTTGATAGACTCTTACTTTTTCCAGGAGTACTAAGTAACTTAAGTAAACTATCCATTTGTCAACAGACACACTGTTAGATGTAACATCACAGGAAGAGGAGGAAGGGCTTAGTGGCACTGAAAATAAGCAGTCGCAGTCACTGAAAATAAGCAGTAAACATGGGAACTTGAATTCATGGTTTCATCCTATTTTCCTCACAACCAGAATGTAAATTAGTTTAAATGAAATGATCTTTTGCAAAATTCTTTAGGAATCTAAATGTCATAAATTAATATTTAGATTTAATGCAATCTAATGAGTCTGAAAATAACATTGGAAATCATGGCAACATAAAAGTGAGTTTTATTCTAGTAATTGAAACATTTTTTCTGAATATTGTTTGTGTTTTTATTGGTAAAATCTCACTGATGAAAACATTAATTATAAGACTTATGAGTAAACAGTTAAAATTATGAACATATGTAACTGTGATTGCCATTGATCTCATTTATGTGCAAGTATAGTTATTCCTAATGGTGCAAAATTTTAATTTTACAGTACCAGTCATTAATGCTGGCTAAAACTTCCATCATCCCTTGAAATCCTTGTCTATGTTGAGGCAGATAATAGTCTCCAATGAATCTTACATGTAACTTTTAACCAAATAGCAACCTTCTAGAATGGGATATTTGTGGTTAGGGTACAATCAGTAATTTTCCAGTTCATTTCCTTAGTGGATGTCAGAATAAAAGTCTTTAGATGCAGTTATTTGGCAAGTATGAACATTTTGGAGGGGTCTTATTGTTTTCTCATATTGTATGTGTTAATAGGCTGAAGTTTTGCATGCATTTAGAAGGATACCCTCTTAGGTGTGGGTTCTTTTGGGGTATAGCTTCCTCTGTGTGATGTTTCTAGGCAGTGGTGAGGTCTTTATGTCAGATCCCCACTGAACTTGACCAACATGCATGGTTGGTGGTCCACTTCTTTTCTGCATTGACTAATTGGTTTGGTGGGATTCTCCACAGCTGACTAGAGAGGAGCTTTTTATCATCCATTGAGTCAGGTTTCCCTGGCACAGCTGTGGACTCTTCCTCCTGTGGATGTTTTTCTCATTCTAAATGCCAGTATTTCTGGGTTTTATCTGGCAGAAGACTGTGATGACTCTCCACTGAATCTCCCAGTGCCTCTTTTCATCATGTTGCCACACTCCAGTCAGTCTGAATTCATTCATGGAAACATCAGGAAGCACTGTCTGTGTCTGTGCTGCCACTATTCTTTATTGGAAGAATTTTTAGTTTTTCTACAATAAAAGGTGATGAAATGTTGGGAGAAATCCTAGTTCTTGGTTAAAATCAGTTAATGTCTCAAGTGTGTAAACTTGCAGAGAGGAACATTCCAATTCTCCAACCTAGGAATGTAAACAACTGCCCCAAGTTCACCTAGTGTTACCAAGGGAAACTGTATAGGATCCTGGTGGTCTGATCCCCCATGGCACATTATGATTGGGCAAGAAACTTATAAAATGTATACCTTTCCTGCAATAAACTAGTTTGCAGGGTGCTCACCACTAGCCTGCTTCTATCCAACTTTAAGAGTCTGGGGGTCTTCACTCAGGAGGGCTTACCTGCACCAGAACTAGCCTGGTATCCCTAAAGGTGAGGTAGAGGAAAGTGTTTTTCCTGGGAAAAGCATTTTCCCTAACTTAGGGAATGCCTTAGCAACTCAGTCAGATGCTCTCGGTAAATCAAAACAGACAAATAGGGCTGGGGATATAGCTCAGTTGGTAAAGTGCTTGCCTTGCATGCACAAGGTCCTGGGTTCAATCCCAGCTCTGCAGAAAACAAATAAACCAAAAAAAAAAAAAAAAAAAAAAAAAACAGGCAATGGAAGTGGTGATGGCTCACAGGGTCTAGGGTCCTAGGATGGATATTTGCAGGTAAAACCTGAATAACAAAACAGAATACACTAAGGAACATTCAAAAGTGTGATAGGCCTTAGTGAACAGGAAGAGTGTATCCTCAAGCTCTGTCAAATTTTAAAATCCTTTTGATTTATTGGACTTTTTTATATCCACCACCAACACACAACAGGCCTAATGTCTCTGCTTGCTTTCTTTCAGCGTGACTTTTTTCAGATATGGCTTCTTGTGTCATTCCTGACCCTGTGAAGCACAATCCACTCATTCCCAGAATGATGATGCATGTGAGAATACCATATTCTTCACACAATTTTACACTGCATCTCTTGAGAACCTCCATCCAAATTAAAAACAGTCTATGAAAGAGCTTCATTCCTGTTGACACTGGACCTCCAGTGATACTGGGAGACTAGGTTGCAAAGTCCCCCGTTCCTCCTGAATGCTATCAGCAGGAGCTAACACGTATTCATCCCCAAATCATACAATTTGACTTTAAGGAATTTGCAACCCGAAGCAAAGGAAAACTGACTGAGAAAAACCAGGGCCAATGGCAACTGTATTTGATTCTCACCTCTTGATTTTCCAGATGACATTGAGGTTCATGTGGAAAGTGCTGAGATGTGCCAGTCCACTCCACTTACACAGAGTCTGGAGTGTGCCCAAGAACCCTGGTCATTGCCAAAGACAAGTGTGGTTGTCATTTTGAAATTCCTGCCATTGCAAGCTGGTGAGCATCTTCTTCTTTAAGAACTTGTTGAGGATATACTCCCATGAGCATACTCATGAGAACAATCTCACCTATCAGCTCCTGAGAGTTGACTCATCTCAAGAAACTCCTCCTCTTAAGAACTGCAGGTGACTTGGGAAGCACTGCTAACTTTTAATGCAGCTCCATGCTGAAAGTCTGATTGGAAAAGACTTGCATATCCAACTGGTACTTTTTCAACTGTGCCAATTGAGTTGATAAAAAGAGGAGAAACAGTTGAGATGAGGGAGGGTTGGCATACAAAGAAGAGGTTTTTTTTTTTTTTTTTCCCCCTTCTGAGAGGCTAGGGATTTGAACTGCAGACCTTGCACATGCTAGGCCAGCACTTTCCAAAAGGAGCTCTTTCTTTGACTCCAGAGGAGACATTTTTAGCTACCCTCTAGGTCCTCTACTGGTCTGTCAAATTCTCTGCAGAAAACCCAGACCCAGACAAACCAACACATTTCTAAGGATTTCTTCATCTTTCTTTTCACAGCAATCCTGCACGAATATTTTGTGCATGTCAAGGCCCACAATCTAGGACTGCGTTGTGAGGGGAAAAGTTTATCCCTGTCTATTGAAGGAGGAAAAGACTTGTAGCTGATCACTGAGCAGAAAATGATGCAAGTGAGCATGGAGGCTGGGGGGCAGGAGGAGAGGCAGGTGTAAGTGGTAATCAGAATATGCTCAGGTGGTGAGTAGGAAGGGAGATTTCTGGGATCATTCACACTGGGACCCCTAACCATTTCAATCACAATCTGCTGATCCTCACTCCTCTTTTTTATCCTATCATTTTCCTTGGTAAATTTGTAATGAGGATATATCTGGGCAAAAGGCACAACTCAGTAGAGGTGCCGGATCTTGCCTACCATCTCATTGATGGGGGACGTAGAGGAAGGTGTTTTTCCTTGGCAAAACTTTTTTTCCCTAAATTAGGGAATTCCTCAGCAACTCAGCCAGATGCTGTCAGTAAATCTAAAAGTCAAAGGAAAGTGGTGATGGCTCATGGGTTCTGGGGTCCCAGGACCAAAATTTGCTGGCAGGAAAAAAAATTCCTCATCCAATATCATCTGCCACTAGTTACGTTTACAGCTCTTTCACTCAAGAATCAATGGAGTGAGATAAGTAGCTGAAAGTCATTTCTGGGATCTCTCAATGATTCAATTGCAATTCATTCCACTCTGAAAATGGCCTCAGTATGTTTCCACTGTTTCTTTGCCATGATAGCAAAAGATGGGAGAGTGACTATATTTGAAGTGGAAGGGGTAGGCTTTGAGCATGGCAGATGTGAAGGGTGCAGAGTTTCCAGTCTCTGGTTGGAGGATACACTTTCTCTCTCTCCCCAGAGGCTTTCTCGGGGCCTTGGGCCACCTAGATGTTGAGGAGTGACTTCTGTTGTACCTGCACCACAGACAGTGCCTGAGGACACAGATGGGTGGCATGGCAGCATGGTGGCATCATGGTTCCCATGGCAACCAGAAACAAGCACAGGCTCCGTGGTGATGGTAAGAGGAAAGAGGAAGGGAGTGCAGGTCAAGGGCCTGATGTTTCAAGAAAGGTGATACTGAAACTTTTGAATTTAGCTAAATTACTCCATTTGAACAGGATTAAACACTTTGTTGTTTATAGTACTCTAATCAAAACACAGTTGAAATTTTTGGAGATGTTTGTATATAGAATTGTACCTGTTAGGACTTAACTCTCAGTTACAATGCTCTATAGTCATAACACAAAGCAATTTTAAACCCTTTTTATTCACTAATCTTTGAAAACACCAATACTGTTTAAGTATGTTACTCCCTGGAATTAAAGGAGTTAAGAGTATTTGATGTTATTTAAGAATTAGCATTTTAACATTGAAAATTAATCAGATGTCTCTAAAAAACACAGATTATATTGAGTAATCTTATATATGTTAAGTCTAATTTACTTATTTTATTGTAAAACCAATGTATCAGAAGAGTATTGAACAGTATTTGCTGGCTCTTTCCTGTTGAAGAAAAGTCCTAGAAACAATTGATGTTAGACTTTTATAAACATCAACATTTTATTAGTTTGAGCACCTAGAGATTTGCAAGTTAAGTTCAAAGACATTTTACTTTTATTAGTTTACCCAATTTAAATTGAACCTTTTTAAATCACTTGAATTAAAAATATTTGGATCCATTTTTTAAATTTTAATTTTATGCACGCTTATTATTCATGTCAATTTTGTCAGGTACATTCATAGACAATATGACATTAAACAATAACATATACACATAACACAAAAGCAAAGGCCTTCTAACATTTATATTCATTACAATGTAACAGATGTTTAAAAATAACTCTAGAGTTGGATAAAAATAGAACTGATCAAAAAATCATTAAACAAAGTATGTAGGATCAAAATTATGAGCTCAAAAATATAGCATTTAAGAAAAACAGAACAAGAATCCTAAAAAAAAACAATGACCATCATTTATAGCATAAAAGAATGAGGAAGAGGAAAGCAGAGAGAAGGAGTCAGAGGAAGAGAGTGGGAGAGAGAAAGTGAGTCAGTTTTTTGTTGCAGTCCAGAAGAAGTATAAAATGGACACTTTTTTTCTTCAGTATGCTCATAATATTTTCTATTCTTACCCTTTATTTTTATCTAGCTTCTTCAAATGAAAGAAAGCATTCTTCAAATAATGGAAACTGTTTACCGCTCCCCTGTAAACTTCAATAATAATATAATATTCCTATTATGGCTGTTCCATGTCCTTTTAACAGTATATGCATACAATAGCATGGAAAACTATACAAAAGTTGTTCTGTCCTTTAATATTAATATAATTTGTCTGATATTACAACATCAGAAATGGATAACACAGCCATTCAGAACACTCAAATATTAATATAGTATCCACACTAGAGTATCAAATATGATTATAAAAGCTGTGCTGTGGCCTCTAAAACTAATGTTATTCATAGATTAGCATCTAAGATGAATATATTAGCTCCCCTCTACCTTCAAATACTAATATGATATTCATATTATCACCTAAAAATCCAATAAAATATATGTCCTGTAACCTTTAATATTACTTTATGCCATAATTTTTATAAACCCTGAAACCAATGTAATAACTTACTTGTGGATTTTAATATTCATTTAATATCCTTGATATACCATCTAAAACTAGTAAACAGATGTTCTGTAACATTTAACATTAGCATATTTATATTACACAACATTATTCTAATAACATATCTGCATTTTTGGCATTAAATAATTTTTATGAGTTACCATTAAAATTAATGCATTAACTACCATGTTGATTTTAATCCTAAAATGATATGCATACTTGAGTTTCTAAAAATGACCTAAAGATTTATTTCTGGCTTTTAATATCATATGATATCCATACTATGACATATCAAACTGATATGATAGCTGCCTTTTAAAATTGTGATATATTATGATATCTGCCAATTTAAAATTAGTAATACTCATACTATAGGAAGTACAACTAATATAATAATGGCCCTGAGGTTTTAATACTATTATATTTTCCATAGTATAGCATTTAATATTAACATAACAGCTTCTATAGACCTTGGATATTGATAGAAGAGGTGTGCAATAACATCCATAACAAATATAATAGCTGTTATGTAGTCTTTTATGCAAAAATAATTTCATAATAAAACACCTCAAGATAATGCAATATCTGTCATTAGTTATTAATAGTAATACCAATACTACACCATCCAACAGTGATATAATAGTTGTCCTGCAGATTTTAGTCCTATTTTAGAATCCACACTATTATAGACTAGGGCTGCTCTTTGTGAGCTTCACTGGCAGGGAGCAGAGAGGTAAGACAGAGCACTAACTAGAACCAGGATGCAAGTTCTCAAGAGGCTCCCTTAGAAACAAAACATGCCCAGTAAATGAAAGAGTTCAAAGGCAATTGATCAAGTCACATAAAAAGCATTATCTTTGTCCCACTTCTCTGGGAGGAACATGTCACCAATAATGCAACTGCAATGAAACATCCCTCAGTCATACAAAGGGCTCCATGCTACCTAGGATTTTACCTTTCAGATCTGAGTTGCAGTCTTGCACCTGAGACAAACAAGATGGCCCCTAAGTTCCATGGTCTCTTTGTCAGCATCACCATACCCTGAGTACACATCTGCAGATATGAGGACATAAGGAGGGGCATATGTAGCCTGCACTGCCTTGCTGCTCTTTGCTAACACAAGACCAGAGAGCAAAGTCTGTGGGCTGCGTTTTCAGGGTGTCTCATTCTCACACTGACATTGATTGCTCTGGACTTCACACTGTGCCTTTAATCACTGTATTTGCCTAATATTGACTTCAATAGGGAAGCTGTGGTCATAATATATCACTTTAAAATTTTTATTTTGTCTATGTTGGTCTAGCTGCCAGAAAAATCATAATTTTAAAAGAGTGCACATTCTTGTGATTTTTCTATTGAGAGTTTGGTGCACTACACCTTTGTCTTGAATGCCCTTCTTAGAAAGGGAATAGTACAACCATCAGAGATTGTTGCCTCAGTTTTTGGATCCGGATATTCTGTGCTTCAGAGTATGAAAGTCAGGACTGGGACAAAAGGGTACAGAACCATGTTGAGGATATTGGTAGAAAGATGTATTGGAGGCAAGGAACTAACACTCAGGTAGGTTTTATTGATATATTTATCATGAGAATTTGTTGTTAAGACAGTGAATCTGTTTCCAATGGAATCAAACCCCTCTGGAACCCAGGATTAATCACCCATTTTCTGTAATTTCTTTTTTCTCCTGTTTTGGAGAATTAAGCAAAAATCCCAGCAAATCAATTTTTAGGCATTTTCCAAGAGTGGTCAATGAAGAGAAATTATCAATAGCTGACCTTGATAACTTAACAGCTTTTTACATTCCCTTGGAAACTGACTGAACTTGTGCTCATTTCATGGTCCTATCAGGCCTGCCAAAGCTTATACAGGGGTCTTTCTCCTTCCTGAAGAAACTTAGTGAGTAGGGAACGGTATCACATAATGCCATAGTGTCATAAGATGAATACCTACAGGAGCAGAAGATAAGAGGGGAGAATTTTCCATGACTTTGATTATACCAGCTTAAAAAACAGGTATTATTTCCTTTTTTCAAATTCACTGGTGCCTCAGGGCTTACCAAACTCAGCACCATTAAGAGTTGCAGGTCTTTCTTGTGGTGACCCTCCCCATTTGTTGGTTTCCAGTAAATTTCAAGGAACACAGAAACATTCAGCAATGCTCTACCCTGGGAACCCTCCATCAGGAATGATTGCACAGATGAGTATTGATATTCAAGTCTTTCCAAGCCAGTGGTCTATCATCAGACTCTCATCTTTGTGAGAAGGTAATGAGAAGTCAATTAGTTCTGTGTGCACAAGCAAAATGATTCTAAGCCTTTGAGATTGTTTGCTAATTTTTTATGTTTCTTAATAGAAGAGAAGGAGATCATCTTCTTGTGTTCATTCAAAAGTGGGCACAAGGTACTCAGTGAACCTGCATTACATTAATGTTTATCCCCTGAAGAAAGTGGTTACCTAGTCCGTTTCCATTTTTCAAAGCTGAATTGTCAGCCCTTCTCTCTGCTTCAGCAAACTTAGCTGTTGAATAAATATTGACTTCTGAGCTTGTTCTTTGTTCTTCTACTGGGGCCTTCTTTCCAAGTTTTAGTTAGAAAGAAACTGTCTTCAATAACACACAAAATGAAGTGATCTGCTGTGACCTTAAAAGAAGCAGTGCAGATGTTCCATAAAGAAATAGAGAAAGAGAATAGAATTCCACTCCCATGGTTATTTATGACCATGGTATTGAATGAAGTTTTGGCAATTTCACACCATCATTTCTTCTTGATAAAAATTATATTCATGAATTTTATAAACAAGATATTTTCATCTATGTGAGGCATTTAGAAATGGAAACAGAAATGCCAGTTCCATGCTATTTAATGGGGTCCTTGGAACTTTGCCTGCTGCCACACAAATTTTTCTAAAAATCTCTGGAATTATAGCAGTGCCACTGCTATGGGACAAGGGAGACAAACAAATGAAACTTCTGATGACTACATCTTGGAAGTGAAATACCATGGCTCTTTCTGATTAATTTTTCTTTGAAAACAGATGCTGATTGGATTCACTTAGATGGGGAAGCTACAGGTTTTCAACAGTAGAATTCTCTGGTGCCAGTGATCCCTTGTAGTGTACCCACATCATACAATGAGAAGAAATATTGAAACAATTCTAAATTTCACAGGAAGCATTGGAAGGTCTATGGCACAGGGAGTCTATCTCTAAAAATCAGTCATGACAAACTTCCAGTGAGGGAGAGTGGAAACAAGGAAAAGGTAGAAGTTGATTTCCTCTCTTTGTTGAAATCACATCATGGTAGAGTTGTATGTCATTCCTTGTCCCTCTCCTTTCTGTGTTGCTTTCTGTATGTTGGTGCATTAAAGACACATGACTCAAACGTTAGGGTTCCCAAGGAGTACATATATATATGGTCTTATACACCTGATGACAACTTCAAAAGCATGATAGAATAATTCCAGGGAAATAAATGGCAAAATTATTCAGGCTTTGTAAGGCATAATGCCTTCTTCAGGACCACCCACATAACCAAAAGGAGGAAATGGGTCTGATTCAAACTGTCTCTCCAAACCAGGTGAGTTGGCTACATCTTGTATTGTCTGGGGACCAGACTCAGGGTGTGTTGGTGTAACCATGTCCACTTGTGTATATGTCAAGGGAAGATGGGAGGAAACTGCATCTCAGTGGGCCATTAGAAAAATCTTGTGTGAGAAAGGTCTTTGGGTATGGAGTCCCCAAGGAAGTGACCTCACTTCCTTGGCAGTAGAACACACAGAACTTGGAACCCTAGTAGCTAGGCACAATCCAGATAAACTCCCATTCTTCTCACTTGTGTTGACACAGCAAGTTGAGAGTCATGAGTTCTTTTTGTCTACTCATCTTTGGATGTTTATTTCTCAGGAAAGTCTCTAGTAGGGACCTTTCCCAAGATTGGAAGCTTTGTATCAATGTTGGGGCCAACAACTCTGATATTTCCCAAGAAGACCAGAGGTGAAAGAGGACAGGCCATTGGAAGTGAGTAGAGTCTAGCCCTCCACTCAGATTCCCATTTAGATAGCACCAGACCTCAGAAGTATTTGTCTGTGTGTGTTTATATTTGTGTCTCATATTTGTGACTCATTGAATTTGATGTTGATCAAGCTGTGATACTATCCTTTAAAAGAGTGCCACCTTACATCATTTCCTCCACACCTCAGAGAGGCATAACTACATATTTGAGTGAGTACAAACTAGTACTTTACAAGCCCTAGTAAATATACTTATCAATTCTTCTCTAAACACCTTAGAGAGCCTTTTTACTTACATCTCAGAGAGTCTGCAATACACACTTCAAACTTTTGACTCACCACAGAGACCTTTCCTATACATACAAATATCCTTTCTGTTCACTTAAGTGAACACTTACACTCTCATCAATAAACCTTCCTACAAACCTCATAAAAAAATACACCCTTTCGAGGGCCCTCCCTACATATCAGAGAGCACACCCTACATAAAAATGAGAACCCACTGAACACCTCAGAAAATCTTTTCTTCACACCTCCAACTCACTTTCTACATGTCTAATAAATGACTCCCTACTAATACCAAGAGCTTTTTCTATACACCTCAAATTCCCATTCATATATCCCATAGGGACACTGCCTCCACACTTTATTGAGCAACACTTATACAACTCAGAAAGACTTTTCTATACACCCCAGAGAGTACTCCCTATAAATTCCAGAGAGATGCTATTTCAAACCTCAGAATTCAATGCTATAAACAACAACACACCCTACTACACATCTCAGATACCACTTACTACTCACCAAATTCTCTCTCTACTCACCTCTGTGGGTTGGCCTGTCACAACTCAGAGAAGACTCTGGATACAGAGCCTTCCTAAACAATGTAGGGATTCCCCTTATTATACTCAAAGAATACTCCCATTATATCTCATTGTATTCTACCTAGTCATATCAGATAGATTTTTATTATTCATTTCTGAGGGTCCTAACTACACAACAGAGAGCACTCCTATGCAGACAAAAGCCCTTCTACACTCTTCATAGATTCCTCCTGCACACTTAATAGAGGCCTCCCTAAACACTTCAAATCACCTACAAATCTCAGAGAACCTTCCCTTCATATTTCAGTGAACACTTCTTACAGACATAGCAGTTATCTCTTCACACAGCTCAGAGCCCTAACTACTCATAATTAAGTGCCCTTTCTACAGAATTCAGAGGGCCATCCATATACAACTTAGACACATTTCCTACACACATTATTTATCAATCACTGTATCAATGTTTGGACCAGAGAACCATTGCTAAACACCACACACCATGTCTCTACACACCTCAGAATGCCATAATTTCACTATTCAGAGGGCCCTGTTATACACTTCTTAGAGCCCTTCTTTCACACTCAGTCTGTCCTCATTTATCTCAGAGATTTCTCCTCACTCACCATGATGTCCACAAATACACACCTCAGTTAACTCTTAATTTTTACCAGTGAGCACTCACCTTATACATCTCATTCAACAGTTCTCCCTACAAATCAAAGAGAGACTTCTATACAAACCTCAGAATGCCATTTCAACAAACATTTTAAAACCCTACCTACACATCTATTGTTCCCCTCAAAACTAATCAAAAAACCCTCCATTTACCTTCAAGGGTCAAATCTACAAACTTAAAAGAACCCGCAAAGTACTCTTCTGAGTATTCTACCAAAACACCTCACAGTTACTCTCTTCTATCCTCAAATATTCCTCTCACTGCACCTGAATTTATTCTTCATACTCATATCAGAGATCTCACTACTCACTCTAGAAGTCCCTCCCTACATAACTGAGATAGTCTTTCTACTATGTCAAACAGGCCTCCTACAGCCCTCATAGATCTCTCTGCCCACCTAATATAAACTTCCATACACAACTCCAAGAGCCCTCCAAATGCACAACAAAGTGCTATCCCTCTGAAATTTAATTAGCCCTCACTACACATCTCAGTTAACCTACATGGCAAAGCTCAGAGTTCAGCCTACTCATCTCCATGATTCCTAACTTCAGACCATATAGATGCCCATTCCCAACTTTAAGGGACCCTCACTTCTACATCAATTTCTCCTCCTTACTTATCTAACAGAGCTTTCACTACTCACATCAAAAAACCATACAAACACAACTAACTAAACCCTTTCTATTCATCTCAATGCACCCTATCTATACACCTGAGTCAGCCCTCCTAACTCAACTGAAAGGACCCTCAAACACACTTCTTGTAGCTTTCTAACACACATCATAGTACCATCCTACACACCTCCTAAAGTCCACAAAACACAGCTAAGAGGCCACATGCTACCAACCTCAGAGAGCCTGCTCTACACACATCAGTTTAATCTTCATATACAACAAAGTGTACCCTCCATACTCAAATCTAGAGCAGTTCCTACACACATCAGAGGAGTTCCTACATAACTCAGTGAGTAAAACCATACTTCTTTGCAAGAAGAAACAATGTTTCTTTGCAAGCCCTCTATAAATACCTCAAAGAGCCTATATACTCACTTCACAGAGGTCTCAATGTACACACCTCAGAGAACAATTTTTACTCTCCACCATGGACATTCCTATATACCACAAACACTGACTCTTACTCTGAACCTAACCTTAGCCCTAAGAATAAACCTAAGTTCTCCATAGATGCCACAGAGTCCTCTCTGATCCTGAAACTGACCATGACTTGACCCTGACACTAAACCTTAACCTTAGGCCTAACCTAATCCTAACCTCATAGTGCTCTCCCTTCTACACCAGTTTTTTCTCCCTACTCATCTAACCAAACTCTAACTATTCACCTCAAATGGCCCTCCAAACACAGTTCACTGAGTTCTTTCTACAATTTCCAGTGCACACACCCTGTGCAATACTGTGAGCCATTCCAACTCACTTCAGGGGGTCCTCTCACAGACAAAAAGGAGCCCTAGGATAAGCTTCATATAGCCCTCTTATAAAATTCATACACACCTCTTTACACAGCTCAGCAGCTGCACACTACCAATCTTAGAGACTCCGCTCTACACACATCATGTTATGCTCCAAAAATATCAATGGAAACCATCCTTATATCAAGAGTAGTACTTACCTGTGTAGAAAACCTGAGGTAGAAATTCATATATACCTTACTGAGTACAAATGATATTCCTATACAAGACTTTTGTACTAATTATACTTCTATGTGGTGCTCTTTAAACACCTCAGATAGAATTTCTATTCACCTCAGTGAGCACTCACTACACATCTCAGAGAGCTCTTTCCACTCACCTCAGAGGTCTTTTCTATAAACTGCAAAAGCCCTATTTATTCAGTTATGTGAGCCCTCCCTCTCATAGCAAGAAGACCACTGACAAACTTTATAAATCCCCCCTACACCTTTCAGAATCCCCTCCCTACATATATCAGAGGGACCTCCCTACACAAAGAAAACCTGTTTTAACACCCCAGAGAACATTTGCTACACATCACAAACTCATTCCCCTACACATCTATGTAATCCCACCCTACTCACATCAAGAGTCCTTTCTACACACCTCAAAGTGCCATCCATAAACAGCTTAGGGATGCTTCCTCCACCCTTTTTTGAGCAACACCAAAACAGCTCAGATAGTTCTCATCCCAGCAGACACTCCCTGTAAACACCAGAGAGTTGTTTTCAAACCTCAGAATGACCATGCTACACACTTTGACAAGTGCTACAAACACAGCACAGATAGAACTCATTTCTATCCAAAATGCCCCCTACTCATCTGTGGGTACTGCATATACACACATAACAGAGCCCCATCATTCTCCATTGAAAGCCCTCACAATCATTTCAGATATTTCTTACACTCTCCTCAAAAAACCCTTCCACCAAACACAGTGTGTTCTCCCTAAACATATCAGAGAGATCTCACTATTCACTTCAAGGGGTCCTCCCTCCACAACTGTGTTAACATCTCCAGTCATAATGCCCAATTATACCTCCATACATTCGTTGGCATATCTGATAGAAAGCTACCTACATACCTGTGAGAGCCCTCATACACACATCAGAATACCATTATTATGCATTTAAGTGGGCTGTCACTCTATACCTCAGAGAACCTACACTACAAATCACAGAGAGTCTTTCATACACATTTCAGCAAGTCTGACCTACATGTTACATAGGCCCCCCTTCACACTTTATAAGATTCTTCCTTCTACATCAATTTTTTTCTCCCTAATTCTCTTACAGAGCTCTCACTACTCAGCTAGAGTCCCTCCAGAAACAACTCGCTGAGTTCTTTCTATTCATCTCAGTACACATTCTTTATAGAGCTGAGTGATCCCTCCCAATTCATCTCAGAAGGACCACCCACAAACATTGTAGAGACTCTGACACATGTCAAAGATTTCTTCTAAAGACCTTATAGAAGTTTCTCTAAACAGATCAGAGACTGCAATCTACCAATCTCAGAGTCCTCTCTACATACCTCAAAGTAAACTTCATTCATATCAAAGAAAGCCCTTCCTACTTACCTCAACAGCAGACTCTACACACCTCAGAGAGACTTTCCTACACACTTCAGCAAGTACAAATTAGATTCCTTTAAAAGCCCTGTTTACTAACTACACTTCATTTCAAGTACTCTCTATATCCCTCAGAAAGCCCATCTACTCACCTCATAAAGCCCTTAATACATGCCTAAGGGAGCCCTTTCAATTCACAAGAGAGGCCTTCCATATGCATTGAAAATACTAACCTCAACCCACAACCCAACACTAACTCTAACCCTAACACTAAGCCCACCATACATACCACAGAGAGCCCTTGCTGATATTGACGGACGATGACCATGATCCTGACCTTGACATATTACTAATGCTATTGCTAACCTTAACCTTAACCACATAGAACCTTCTACATCAGTTTTTTCTCCCTACTTTTGTTACAGAGTTCTTGTGCCTTACCTTAAATGGCCAAACACTACACATTAATCCCTTTCTACATTTCATAGAACACCCTTACTATGCAGCTCCGTGAGCCCTCCAAGCTCACCTGAGGAAACTCTGCCACACACCAGTAGGAAATCTCAAACAATTTGTAGAGCTACACATGTCATAGTTCCCTCCCTCCAAAGTTATATACTACCAACCTGAAGAACCTCCCAAATAATCTGAGTACCCTCCTATACATCAAAGAAAGCTGGTCCTACTTACCTCAAATGCATTTCCTACACACTTCAGAGGGATGTCCTTACATATCTCAGTATATACAAATTATATTCCTTTGCAAGTCAGTTCTACTAATTAGAACTATTTATTTAGTTCTATTTAATTCTTTGCAAGTACACTATAAACACCTCACAGAGTCTATCTACTGATGACAGAAAGTCCTCAATATACATCTCATTGAATCCTTTAGGTTCACCACAGAGGCTTTCCCTATACATTGCAAATACTGAACCTAACTCAGAGCTTGACACTAACCCTAATTTAAGCCTCAAACTCTGCCCTCCTTACATACCATGGAGCCCTCCCTGACACTGATATTGACCATGAACCTCAACCTGACCCTAAATCCTGACCCTAAGCCTAACATAATAATGCCTTTCCTCATTTATCAGTTTGTTCTCCCTACTTATCTCACAAATCTCTGACTGCTCATCTCAAGTGGCCCTTGAAACTCAATTAAGTGAGTCCTTTCTACACTTTACAGAGCACCTCCCTGATTCACCTTTGTGAATCCTCTGAACTCATCTCAGGGGGCACTTCCACAAGTGTAAAGGAGCCCTCTGACACACATAATAGTACCCTGCCTATGCAGCTCAAAGGCCACCCCCTACAAACCTCAGAGGACCCTCTGTACACACATTAGTTCCCCCTGACACATCAAAGAATACTGTCAGTAAACATCAAAAGAACCGTCCCTACATACCTCAGAGGGACATTGTTACAGACCTCGGTGAGTACTCAGTATGGTTTTTTGGAAGTCTTCCCTAATCACCTCAGCAAGCCTCTGTATTCACCTCAGGGAACCCTCATAATATATCACAGAGAGCACTTACAACAAATTCAGAAAGTCATTTCAACACACCACAAAGGCCTTCCCATTACAATGCAAATACTCATTTGGATCCTAACACCAACACTGAACCAAATCTTAACCCTCTAACTCTGACACTAACCCCCTAATTCTAATACTAATGCTAAATATAACCATAATCCAAGTCCTAACCTCAAAAACTAACCTTAAACCTAACAGTAAGCCTCCATTCTTAGCTCAGAATCATCTCCATACAAAAATCACAGAAGCCTCCCTTCACATCTGAGTGCCCTCCTGACACATTGAAAAATGTCCTTACTATATGTCTCAAGAGAAGTCTCTACACAACTGAAATAGACATATCCCTAGACAAATAATTGAGTACATACAATACTCCTTTTCAAGCCCTTCTAAACACTGAAGTGAGCCTTTCTATTAACTTCATAAAACACTTACTACACTCTTAAGAAATCCCTTTTGACTGGCCTTCCATATACACCAAAAATATCCCTTCTTCCTTAATTGAGTACTCACACTCATGTCAATTAGCCCTACTATGAACCTCATAAAGCCCTCCTACACCCCTCAGAGACCTCTCCCACAATATATCATACAGCACTCCTTATACAATGAAAAGAAACCACTTTCACACCTAGGAGAAATTTCATACAAATTTCCTCAAACATACCTCCCTATACATCTAAGGATTTCCTCCCTACTCACATTAAGAACCCTTCCTACACAACTCTAAATCCCATCTATACACACCTTTCAGACATGCCCTCCACACTTCATTGAGCAAACCCTAAACAACTCAGAAATCCCTCCTTATACTCCCCAGAGAATAATCCCTAAAAATGTCAGAGAAATGTTAATTCAAACCTCAGAATGCTTGGGCTAAACACCTCAGCAAACCCTATCCACATATCTCAGATAGACCTCAATATTCACCCAAAACTCTCCCTACTCACCTCCAATTGCCTTACATAAACACCTCAGAGATTTCAGCTACTATCCTAAAAGAAACCTTACACCATAGGGTGTTCTCCTTGCTTATATCAGATGGATCTCTGTATTTACTTCACAGGGCCCTCAATACACAACTGAGATAGCACTCTTGCATGGGAAACAGTCATTTTTCACACCTCATAGATAGCTTCTGTACACCTAATGGAGATTTCTCTTCACACTTCAGAGAGTCCACACAACAAACCTCAGAGAGCCCTTCCCTTCCTACAGACCTTGCAGTCACCTTCCACCACATCTCAGAAAGCCCTCCACACTCATATTAAGCACACTTGTTACACAACAGAGGGTCATACATTCACACCATAGAAGTCCATACTACACACATCATTTAGCAATCCCTACAGAACTGGAAGATCAATTGCCAAATACTACACTCCACCTTTCTACACTACTTGTACAATTCAGAGGACTCTGTTACACACTCAAAGAGTCCTCCTTTCAAACCTGTTTGTCCTCCTTATTCACATCAGAATTCTTCCATTACTCACCTTAGAAATACATATCTACACCCCTCAGAGAGTACATACCTCTTACAAAAGAGGACACTCCCTAAACACCCCATTCAACTATCCTCTTTACAAATCTCAGAAAGGCTTCCATACAAACCACAGAATGCCATTTCATCAAACCTCAAACCTCAAAAATTGCTACCTGTGCATCTCAGGTAGCCTGCACTATTCATGAAAAAACCCTCTCTATTCACTACCAAAGACCAAAACTACAAAAACTCAGACAGTACTCTTGATTCTCCATTGAGTGGACTACAAAAACACCTCAGAGATTCCCTATACTATCTTCAAAGGATCTTCCCATCAAATTTTAGTATGTTCTTCACACTCAGATCAAAGATATCACATTATTCACTTCAGAGGGCCTTCCCTACACATCTGAGACAGCTATTCTCCTCAGATGTAAAGCCCTCTTACACTCCTCATAGATTCTTTTGCACACCTAATAAGGACCACCCTACACACACCGAGAGACTTCCCTTCACATATCAGTGTGCCCTATGCATTTCAATGAGTCCTCACTAAAAACATCAGGGAACATACACAACAAACTCAGAGAGCCCTTCTTTCTCATCTCAGTGAATCCTATCTACACAACAAAGAGATACTTCACTCCACACCTAATAATGCCTCACTTTCTATATTAAATTGTCCTCCATACTCATCTTATAGAACTCTCTCTGCTTGCCTTAAATGGTTCTCTGAGGACAACTCACTAGAGTTCTTTCAACTCATTTCAGTAAACACTCTGTATAGACCTCTGTGAGCCTCTAAACCCCTCAAAGCTGAACCTCCCACGCATGTCTAATAGTCCTCTGACATGTCATAGAGTTCTCCTACACACCTCATAGTGTACTCTACACAGCTCAAAGACCATGCACTACTAACCTCAGAGGGCCCTCCTTACACACCTTAGAGCCTACTCCATGCACATAAATAAAAGTTCTCCCTAATTATCTTAAAGCAATCTCTACAAAGCTCAAAGAAACATCTGTACATACCTCACTGAATACAAATTATACTTGTTTTAAAACCCCTTTTGCTAATGATAATTCTTTGCAAATTCTCTCTAAATACCTCATATTAGCTTATCTATACACCTCAAGGAGCCTTCAATGTACATCTCAGAGAACACTTTTGAGTTTTTACATAGACCTTCTATGTACACCACAAATATTGATCCTGATCCTGAATCTAACCTGAAACCTAACCTTAACTCTAACCCCAAGCTCTCCCTACATAAAATAGAGGGCTCTCTCTGACCAGAATACTGACCATGATCATGACCTTGACCCTAAACCCTAGACCTAACCACAACCCTACCTCATAGTTTTCTCCCATCTATATCAGTTTGCCCTCCCTACTCATTTCTTAGAGATCTCACTTCTTCCCTCAAAAGGTCCTACAAACACAACTCACTGAACCCTTCCTACATATCACAAAGCACCTTTCCTCTGCACTACTGTGTGCCCTTCCAACTCACATCAGTGACACATCTATACACATTAAATTGTCCTATGACACACATCATGGAATGCTCCTACACTCCTCATAGAGCCCTCTTTACACAGTTCACAGGCCACATGCTACCAACCACAGAGGGCATTCCCTATACATCTGAGTTTACCCTCATACACTTCAAAGGTAGCCCTCCCTACCCACATTAAGTGCAGTCCCTAAATACCTCAGAGAACTATCCCTACACACATCAGTGAGGCATGTCTATATACCTCACTAGGTACAAAATATACACCTTTCCAAGAACTCCCTACTAACCATTTTTCTTGGCAAGCCTTCTTTAAGCACAACAGAGAGCCTGTCTACTCACCTTAGAAAGTTTTCAATACACACCTCAAAGACTCCTTTCAACTCATCACTGAGTCATTCTTTATATACTGAAAATACTGACCATGACCCTTTAACATAACCCTAATCCTAACCATAACCTTAGTCCTCCCTACATACCACAGAGGGCTGTCCCTGACACTGACACTGAGCAAATTATGGATCCTGACTCAAAACTATAAGCCACACCCCAACTCTAACACAAAATTTATAGTTCTTTCCCTTTTATATCAGTTTGTCTTCCATACTGATCTCACAGTGCTCTCAATACTTACCTCAAAAGGTTGTCTGTTAACAATTTACTGAGGTTTTTCTACCCAGCAAAGAGCACCATCCCTATGCACATCTGTGAACCTTTTCAACTCTCTTCAGGGGACCCTCCCACACATCAAGGGGCCCTCCTACAACAATCAATGGGCCCGCCCTACATACCTCAGAAAGACCTCCTATGCAATGAAGAGAACCAAGAGAACCTTTCCTCCACACTTAAAACACACCTCCCTACACATCTAAGTAATCCCTCCCTATTTAAATCAAGAGCCCATTATACATACTTATAAGTGCCATACACACACACCTTAGGGATGCTTCCTCAACACGTTGTTGAGCAACACCTAAATGATAAAGAAAGCCCTCTTTATACAACCCAAAGTGTACTCCTTAGAGATTCCAGAGAAATGTTAATTCAAATTTCAGAATGCCTTTGCTAAACGCCTTAGCAAACACTACCTACACATCTCAGATAGATCTCACTACATACCAAAAAGTCCTCCCTAATTACTTCTGACTGCTACACCTACACAACTCAAAGACTACTTGTGATACTCCTTGTATTGGCCTTCCTAAATAGCATTGAAATCCCCTGTAGTATCCTCAAAGAACACTCCCATCATACCTCAGTGTATTCTCCCTATTCATTTCAGATGGATCTCACTATTAACATCAAAGGACCCTGGTCACAAACCAGATAGCACTCCTATTCAGACAAAAGTCATTTACACCCACAGAGATTTCTGCTGCACAACTGATACCTCCCAACACATATCAGAGCACCTGAAGTACAAACTTCAGGGGTACCTCTGTCCATACCTCAGAGTACCCTACCTACACATGTTACAGACACCTTCCTATACAACTGAGAAAGCCCTCCCTGCTCACAACAGGTGCCCTTATACCTCAGAGGGCCTTCCATACACATTTCAGAAATACTTCCCACACACCTCATTTAGCAATTCCTACACATCTCAGAGAACTGTCACTAAACACCACACAGCACATTTCTGCACACTTCACAATGCCCTACTTTTAAAATTCAGTTGGCCTATAACCAACTTCATAGAGCTTTCCTTTAAAACCTCAGTTAATCCACACAATTCATTTCAGAGATCTCTTCTTATTCACATTAGGGGGACATTCCTACACAACTTGGGAGTTCTTAATACTCACCTAAGAGCACCATCTGTATACACCCCAATCAAGAGTCCTCCCTACAAATCTCAGAGAGACTTCCATACAAACCTTAAAATGGCCTTTAAACAAACCTAAAAAAACTCTACCTACAATCTACTAAATAACTCTCATTTGCCAACAAAATACCCTCCCTATTCACCTCCAGACATCATAAGTAAAAACCTCAGATATTCCTTTAAATGCCCTCCTAAAATGCCTCCAATTCCATCCACTATCCTCAATTAACACTCTCATCACACTTCAGTGTGTTCTCCCTACTCATATTAGATATATCTCACTGTTGCCATGAGAGGACCCTCCCTACATTACTGAGAGAGCCTTTCTAATCAGTCATAAAGCCTTCCTACACCTCTCTCATATCCCTCTGCACACCTTGATAGGAACCTATCTAGATACTTCTGAAAGAGCTTCCTACTCATTTCAGAGTTCTGTCCCTAAGTATTTCAATGACCCCTACTTTTAGGCCTCAAAGAATCTACACTAAAAATCTCACAGAACCCTACCTGCTTATATTGGGTAGTTCTACCTACATAAAATGTAGATCACCAAATCAACAGCTCATAAGTCCCTCATTTCTATGTCATTTTGTCCTCCATACTTATCTCACAGAGCTCTCACTACTCACTTTAAATGGCCTTCCAAACACAAGTGAGTCTTTTCTACTCATCTGAGTATACATTCCCTATGCACCTGGGTGAACCATCAAAATCCTTCTTAGAGGATCCTCCCACACACTTCTGAGAGACCTCTGACACACATAACAGAACCATGCTACACTCCTCATGTAACCCTCTTTACTCATCTCACAAAATACAAGTCTGAAAGTCATTTATGCAACAATAAGAGTACCCTCTATACACATTAAAGGAAGTCTTCCCTACTCAACTCAAGAGCAGTCCCTACATGCCACACACGGTCATTCCTACATACCTCAGTGTGTACAAACTATACTGCTTTAGAAGCACTCTCTACTAACTATACTTCTCCACAAGCTCAGTCTAAGCACCAGAGGGCCTATTTATGCACTTTTGAGAGCCCTCAATACAAACCACAGAGAAGTCTTTCAAATCAAAATGAAGACTTTTTTTACACCACAAATGCTAATCCTGATCCTGAACCTAACACTTACACTACGCCCAACCATAACCCTCACCTCATATTGCCCTTGAATCCACATCAGTTTTTCCTCTCCTCTCAATTCAATGAGCTTTCACTACTCACATCAAACAGCTCTCTGGAAATAACTCACTGATTTTTTTCTATCATTTATGGAGCTCCATACCTATGTAACTCTGTGAGCCCTCCCAAATCACCTCAGGGGCCCTTCCCAGAAACATAAAGAGCACTCAGACAAACATTTTGAAATCCTCCTAAATACCTCATAAAGTAAAAACTACACAGACCAGAGGACACTCACTAAAAATATCAAGGAGCCCACCCTGTAAACATCAGTGTGAATTGTTGACACATAAAAAAGTCTTTGCTACTCATATTGCAATCTGTACCTACACATTTCAGAAAGGAAACCCTACAGAGCTAAGTGAGTACACACCATACACCTTTTCAAGTCCTACATACACATCTCAACAAACATTAACCAAACATCTGAGATCAACCTCACTGCTCATCAAAGAACCCTCCCTATTTACTTACAAATGCTATACCTAGAAAATTGAGAGTTTTCATGATTTCTTTGACTGACCTCCCTTGACATCACAGAGATTCCCTCTACTATACTCAAAGAAATCTCCCATCACAACTCTGTGTTCTCCTTACTCATGTCATATGCACCTCTGTGAGCCTTTTCAACTAACAACAGTGGGCACTCCCCACATACATAAAGGAGCCTTCCCACATCCTTCAGAAGGCCCCTTATACATGACTTAAAGAGACCTCACTACACAATTAAAAGAAGCTACTTTTCCAACTCAGAGAAACTTTCCTACTCACCAGAAACACACTTCCCTACACATCTAAATTCCCTCCCTAATTAAATTAAGATACCTTTCTAAACACTTGAAAGTGCTGTGCTGTACAAACTCATTTTAGGGACACTTCCTCCACACTTCTTTGAGAAGCACCTAACATATTCAGAAAGTCTTCCTTATCCTCCAAACCAATTGATAAATTAATCCCCTGATGGGATTAATTGAGTGGTAACTGAAGGGAGAAAGGGTGTTACTGGAGGAGTTGTTTCATTGGAAGCATGTGTTGTTGTATACATTGCATATCTGGTGAGTGAGTGTCTCTTTCTGCTTCATTCATATTAGGCACTTCCCTGCACCACACATTTCTGCCATGATATTTAACCTCAACTCAATGCCCAAAGAATGGGCCAGCCTTCCATGGACTGAGACCTCTGAAACTGTGAGCACTCAAATAAAATTTCCTCCTTTATAATTGGTGTGGTCAAGTCTTTTAGTCACAACACAGAATAAACTGATGTAAACACAGTCATAGCCCTTTTTATAGGACTATTTACATAAAGTACAAAGAAGGCACAATTAACACACATTATATAAAGGTAAATGCACATACTCCAAAGTTAATGTTTGTGACTATGTGTATATACACTGAATCAGAATGTTTCTGGCATTGACTAACCATAACATAGTGAATCCCCAGCCCTGACTACACAATAAAAGCAACAACTAGTGTATTCTCATAACATTTTCTGCCAGTTTTCTAAGGAAGGGAGTCTTGGTAAAGCCATTTTGAGACTGCACCAACAATGGGACAGAGTTTTAGTAGTAAATTTACAAATTCTAACAGTTGTACTTGTCTAACTGAACAATTGCTCCTCCTTTGCAGAACTCTAAGGACAGATACATAATGATCCCTTTCTTTGGATCCTGTAATTTCCATATTTTATACCTGACTCTGATTCACTCCCCCAACATCCTTAACTTTGAGACATTTTTTGACTTATAAGGTGCACCTCCAGGAGTGTCCACTCTTCTATTGGTTGAAGAAAGTTACCCAGGATCTGGATCCATATGGGCCACCAACTGTCTTAACCAGTGCAACTAAACTCCCAAGTCCAGTCAGCAGGCAAAGGGGGATTGGAAAATATTCACAGACACAGACCTTGAAGATTAAGCTGGGATCATGTGGAGCTCTGCTCTCTGATGGAGATGCAGATCTAAAGAGTTATGCCAGCAATCTTTATTTATATATGTCTCATTATCAGGTTAAATACTATACAATCATTATTCTTTGTATTCAAGGAAATTACAGAAATGAGGACATCCTATGTTGCTTTTCTGTAGTTGCAAGCCACAGTTTCAAACTGCAGTGTTAGGAGATTTGTGTAGCTCTGAAGAAAATTTATTGTTAAAAATTATTATAAGTTAGGCAGGAAGTGGAGAAGTGGAGTTGATAAAACATTGTGGTTGACTAGCATAAGAATTCCTTCCTTCCTAGGAGCTGTGTGCCTGAAATCAAGGTCAGAGCTGATAGGATACTTGCAGAGAGCCTGCTCATAAAGGGCATTGCCACAGCAGTTAAGCATCCTCTGCCATTTCACAGAAACATTCCAAAACACCAGACATGCCACAGTCATGAGGTCATCAGTGATCCTCAATCTCAATCACTGCTCTCCCATCCCCTGTCACCACTTTCCACACTCTGGATCACAGGAGATAGGGAATATCAGGAGATACTCCTAGTCTTCCCTCTACCTCATAGATTGGACGCAAGGCTACACTTCTCTGAAAACACCTCCCCAAATTTTAAGGAAAAAAAACTAGGTTTATTCTGCACCTGTGCCTGCCTTGATTACCATCAGGGAATGGAAAAAAAATGGTCTCTGAAGGAAAACATAAATTATTACCCTATCTTATAAAATAACTGGTTTTACAAAAATGGAGAAAAATGGTCAAACTGTGCTATGTATAAGTTTTCTTAGTATCATGTTCAAAATGTTATATTCCCTTATTTTTAACTGCCTGCCTAATATACATATGTAATGAAAGCTCCATCAGCTAATGCCAAAACTGATTCAAAAGCACAGGAAATATGATGTCACTTTTAACTTGAAGTTGGTGTAAAAGAGTGATTTCTCTTTTTCTATACTCTGCAATTCTGTTATTTGAGTTAGTTCTACATTAAGGGCTAAAGAAAATGATATGAAAGAAAGAAAGAAAGAAAGAAAGAAAGAAAGAAAGAAAGAAAGAAAGAAAGAAAGAAAGAAAGAAAGAGAAAGAAAGAAAGAAAGATAGATAGAAAGAAAGAAAAGAAAGGAAGAAAGAAAAAAAATCTGGATTGGCCATGTGCACCAGGCCTGAGAATGTCAGGAAATTAACTAATTTCCATGCATTTTTCTTTCCAGATATTCACAGTATGGAAAAATTAAAAGGGTACCATATGTGCATATGGTCTTTGCAAAGAGTTTCCTGAGGACCTCATGATCTCCCAGAATTTTTTTTATATTTGAACTAAATCTAATCTGATCAAGTTGTGTAATATTTCATACTGTGTCATGTTTCAAAGTCTCTGTCTTCTTCTGAACTCCAGGGTATTTTTGTGAATTCAGCTTTGGTCCTGCATCAGTAGGTCTTGTTTTGTGTTCCTGGAGTTTCTTGCCTAATGTCTTCTACTGTCTTTACTGAGTCCAATTATTCAAAAGTTAACTCATAAATATACTAGAAATGAAGAGATTCCTTTTGAAAAGACCTAAGGATGGAGAAGATACAATGGTGAAAATGAGAGTAAATCTTCTACCTTGGAGAATTAGTAGCCCATATGAACCTTTGATTTTAGTCTTCCCCATGGATGGTAGGTTCTACACCTTATGTCTCCAACTGCAAAGGTCCTATGCATGTTTTATAAAAATTTATGAGAGGTTTTATTTTAATTTCTCAGTGGTTAAATATGACATTCTATGCAATAAACATCTGAAGCTATTTTATTTCATAACTGGGAATCAAAAACTATAAATTCTTTGTTTAATCTCAGTTTTATGCATATGTGTGCATACCTGTTTATTGTATGTTGTATCTACATATATGCTTTTGTCTATATATTATGTATATGATGCCAAAATTGGCATATATATAAAAAGTAAGCATTAATAAATTTACAATAAAATGGATCCAAATGCCTTTCAGTTCACATGACTAAAATTGGCTAAATAGATAAAAGGAAGGATGTCTTTAAATTTAATTAACTATTCATTTCTCTAAGCGGTCAAGCAATCAGTATAGTGTTGATTTCTCTAAAATGTTTAAAGTTTAATATCTATTTCTTAGAGAATGTGTCTTCAGCAAAAAATAATGACTTAAAATGTTAGGTAGATTGATCTAAAATCTTGGATGTGATGGATACCATAAGTTAAATTTGATGAATTACATTTAACATAAATAGAATAAGAATTTATAAAAGTACATGTTAAGGAGAAAAGCCAATACCAACAAATCTACAATGATAAATCAATATTCATGAATCTACCCTATCAAGTTAATATCAACAAAGCTATATTGAAAAATTTATATTGACTAATCAATATCAATGTATCTACACTGACATGTTGATTTTGATGAATCTACAATAAAGGGTGATGTCAATAAATCTACCCAGAACAGTTAAAATAGATGAATCTATACAATGGTGCCAGGGTCCAGCCCTATCAGGAGTTCATGGGTTCCACACCGGTAAACGGGGCATGGGGAGACAGCGTCAGTGATGGATGGAGAATGAAAGACACAGACTCTAGTTCTAGTGCAATCAATCCCACTTTATTCTGGGAAAGGCTGGGTTTATATACATTTTTCTTCAGGCTATAATGACAATCTTGTGGTTAATATTAAAGAAGTTTTCAAAGCATAGGCAGAAATTGTTTTTAACAAGGAACAGAAAATTATGAGAAAACAGTAACCTTACAGATTATCCTTACCTATTCACAATTGTTTTAAGAATATCTAACTACCTCGGTGAACTAATACAATATTTACTTCCTTAATATCTAAACTCTATGTGACCTAAGACTATTCTTAATATTCTTGTGGTTAAAACAATAGACAAGTAATCTCATGTGACTATGTCTACTAGGTCCATCTGGTTAATATCTAAATTGCTGAGTTAAGGGGTACAGGAGGGCAGCGGTCCCAATTGTAATTGTGTACCAACATTTATTACAGGGGTGACATATTCTTTGTAGGAAGGAAGGAATGTTATGAAACCTTATTCTCTTACCTCACCACCACACATGAACAAAACCATCATTAAAATTTAACCAGCCTGTTGGAGACAAAGGCAGATCTACAACTATTTTCTCCAGAGGCTTTCAGGGACTCATTGTACAGTTGCAAAATTATTTTTAATTTTGTTAGTGGTAAAGACCCATTGTTTTTCAGATTGTAGGTAATATTATCTGGAATTTTTGTTGTATTCCCTTCGTCCCCTTAAGCAATCCATTCAGACTGAAATGAGTAATATATTATCAGAGAAAACACCATGCTTCAGAGCAAAACATCCGGCAATTCCTTTTAGGATGAGCCTTTGCAATCATCCTCCAGAGGATCTTTGTCAAGCACTGGATGGAATTCCGGACGCCCCCGCACAATGGGTTGATATGGATGAATCAACTACAATGAGTCAATATTGATGAATCTACATCAACAGGTAGATACTGACAAATATACCCAGAAGAGAAGATACTAACAAATATATCCCAATGGATTGATATCAATGAATCTACACTGATGAATCCATATCAATAAATCAATATTGATAAATCTATCCCTACAAGTTGGTATCTACAAATCTCCATGAAAGAGTAAATATTGACAAATCAATCAAGTCAACTTTTTATCATCAAATCTACATAGGTTTATATTGATGAATCTACCCTGATGAGTTGATATTGATGAATGTACACCAAAGTATTGATATCAATGAATCTACACCAAACCATTGATATTAATGGATCTATTCTGTTGGGTCAATATTGACAAATCTACCCTGACAGGTTGTTATAAATGAATCTACACTGAAGAGAAGGGTAGATATAGATGAATATGCCCAGAAGTGTAGATATCAAAACACATAAATCCATACTAACAAATCAAGATGAATCTACCCCTATAAGTTGATATCTACAAATCTCCACTAAAGAGTCAAAATCAACAAATCTCAGATACATCAATATCAACAAATATACATAAACTATTCAATATTGATGGATCTACATCATCAAATTTATTTCAACAAATCAATATTGATGGATCTACTCAGTTTAGTTGATATCAGAGAATCTACCATGACTGGTTGATAATGATGAATCTAGCACAATGGGTTGATATCGACAAAACTATACAGAACTGTGGATATCAAGAATCTATAATGGTGAGTCAATAATGATGATGTACCTTGTTGAGTTAATATTGACAAATCTATATTGATGAATCAACCCATTGATATCAACAAATCATCCCACTGAGTTGATATTAACAAATATACCTGAGTCAATATCAATGAATCTACATCAATGTGCCAATATCAACAAATAAACACCAAAGAGTCAATATTGATGAATCTTCCTCAATGTGTTGATATCAACAAATCTACACCAGTTAGTAGATATTAATGAATCTAACCTGACAAGTCATAATCCATGAATCTACACTGAAGGTCCAATTTGACAAATTGGACCATCTACTCATAGGTGAGTAGATATTGACAAACCTTCCCCATTAAGTCAATATCGACATATCTACTTTGAAGAGTTGATATCAGCAAATCACTATTGAACAATATACCCCAACAAGTGGATATCAACAAATCTACACCAATGAGTTGATATTGATGAATTATGCCTATGGGTTTTATCAACATGTCAATGCTGAATGGTCCGCACAGATGTTTCTTCACCAATATGTCAATGTTGATGAATCTAAACCTTTGAGTCAATATTGATGAATCTGCACTGACAGATAGATATTGATGAATCTGCAGCTATAAGGTGACATTGATGAATTTACACCTTTGAGTCAACATCAATGAATCTAGACCAATGGGTCAATATTAAAGAATCTACAGTGATATGTTGACATTGTAAAACCTACCCAATTGAGACCATTTTGATGAATCTACCCCAATGGTTAAATATGGAAGAATCTACAACAAATGATTCAATATTGATGAATCTACACCAAGAGTCAATATCAACAAATCTACCCTTAGGTCAATAACAATGAATCTTTCCAGAAGAGTTGATATTGATGAATATACCCTGATGGTTTAATATACATGAAGCTACATCTATCAATCAATACTGACAAATCAATATCTGATGAATCAACATGGATAGTTCAATATCAACAAATCTACACTGATGAGTCAATATAGATGAATCAGCATCTACAGGTCATTGTAAATGAATCTACCCCATCAAGTTGATATTGATGAATCTAACCCAATGTATTGATATGGATGGTCTACACTGAAAAGTCAATATTAATAAATCTGCTCCAATTGGTCAATATCAAAGAATCTACACCAATGAATCAATATGAATGAATCAACACTGATGATTGACATCAGTGAATATATCCCATCAAGTTGATATTGACTGTTCTAACACAATGGGTTGGTGTGGAGGAATCTACACAGACAAGTCAATAACAATGAATATGCACCAAAGCATTAATATTGGCAAATATACTTCAAAGGGTCAATACTGATGAATCTAGCTTGATGGATTGATATTGATTATTGTACATCAAAGGGTCACTATTGAGGATCTCCACTGACAAGTTTATATCCACAAATCTACCTAACAGGTTGGCATCAATGTATCTACATCCTCTCATTGATAATGACAAATTGATAATGAAAAATCTACAAGTCAATATTTATGAATCTACATGCTTATATCAATAATGAAAAACCTACCCAATTTGTCAATATGAACAAATATAACCCAATGGGTAAAAACTGACCACACTACATTGATGGGTCCATGTTGACAAATGTACCTTGACAGGTCAATATTGATGAATCTACACCATAGGTCTAATTTCAAGAAGTCAACACAAATGGTTGATATCTATAAATTTACACTGAAGAATTAATATCAACAAATCTACCCTGATGAGTATCTTTGAATCTATACTGATGAGTCAATAATGACAAATCTACATCAATGAATCAATATCAACACATCAATATCAATATGGATGAATCTACTCAATGAGTTGATATTGATGTATCTACACTGATGTGTTGATATGGACAAATCTACCCCTACAATTTGATATTGATTAATCTACTCCTATGGGTCCAAATGTATAATTTATGCCATCAAGTCAATATTGATTAATTACCTCAGTGGGTCAAAATTGATGAGTCTATACTAGCAAGTGGATATTAAAGAATCTACCCCAATGAATTGATTTTGACAAATCTAACCAATCAAACCAATTAACTCAATATTGATAAATCTAACCCATAAAGTTGATATCAACAAATATAACCCCATTGGTTGATATAGATGAATCTCCCCAAATGAATACATTTCTGTGCAGAGTGGTGACAGGATGGGAGAGCAGTGACTGAGATTGAGGGTCTCTGATGATCTCATGACTGTGGCAAGACTGGTGCCTGGGAATTTACCTGTGCAAGGGCACAGGATATTTAGCAGCTGTGATAAAACCCTGCACTGGGAGGCTCTGTGCAAGAGTTCTTTCAGTTCTAACCTTGATCTCAGTCACAAATCTTCTGGTAATAGAGGAACTCTTATGCTACACAATTATAATGGTTCACCAGTTCCATTACTCCTGCTACTACTCCAATGGGATGATATGGATGAGTTTATCCTGATGATAAATATCAGAGAATCTTCCCCAGTGGATAGATATTAAAAAAATTCCCACCAATGGGTGGGTATTGATGAATACACCAGAAGAGTTGATATTTAAAAATCTACATTTTTCAGGTCAATATCAAGGAATCTAACGTGACAAATCAATATTGATGTATGAACATCAACAATTCTACCCTTACTGTTTAATATTGATGAATCCACCACTAATGGTTGATATCAATTAATCTACATCAACAAGTAGATATTAATGAATCTTCACTGAAGTGTTGATATTGATCAATCTACCCCTATGGGCTGATATTGATGAATCTACAATGATGAGCAGATATTGATGAATCAACACCAATGAGTAGATATCACCAAATCTATCCCATTGAGTCAATATTGACAAACACACACTGACATGACAATGTCAGTGTGAATCTACCCCTATGGTTGTTATCAACAAATCTACCCTGACAGTTGATATTTACAAATCTACCCTGTTGAGTTGATATTTATGAATATACTTCATTGAATCTCTATTGACTGATTTACACTGAAGGGTTGACATTGATAAATCCATGTCTTCAAATCAATATCAACTAATCTATACTTATGGGTTAATATCAATGAATCTACCATTGATTTGATATCTATAAATCTACCCTGGGTGGTTGCTATTGATGAATTTATACTGATGAATCAATATCAACAAATCTCTCTGAGGAATCAATATTAGTGAGTCAACACCATCAATTTAATATCAACAAATCTATACTATCAAGTCAATATCAAAGAATCTACACCAATGGGTCGATATTGACAAATCTACACTGATAGTTTGATATTAGTGAATCTACATCAATGAATCAATGTTGATGCATCAATATCAATGAGTCAATGTCTATATATCTACACCAGTCTATATTAACATATAAATATCAACATATTTACACTGACAAGTTGATATCAACAAGTCTACCCAGTCCAGTCAATATTGATGAATCTACCCTGATAAATCAATGTTGAGGAATCTATCTCAAAGAGTCAATATTGACACATCTACCCTGAAGAGTCAATATAGATGAAACCACACTGATGAATAAATATTGGCAAATCTAACCTTTGAGTCCAATTTGATGAGTCTACAATGATGTATCCAAACTGATGAATCTACATCAATGAATCTACATAGGTAATTCAATATCAATGGCTCTATCTAATAAATTCTATATCAATGAACCTACATCTTCAAATAAAGAATCATCAATATCAAAGAATCTATACTGAATTGTTGCTGTTGGTGAATCTATGCTGATGAGTCAATTTTGATGAATCTACACAGATGGATCAATATTGAAGAATCTAATGAGAAGATTCAATATTAAACAATCTATCTCAATGAGTTCATAGGGGTAATCTACCCTGACAAGTCTATTTTTATGCATCTACACCAAAGGGTTATCAACAGTCTAACCTCATTGGTTGATATAGACAAATGTATTCCAATGAGCACATTATGAAAAAATGAATCAGTTAATTTTGATGAATCTAATCAGAGAGTTGATATTAATAAATCTAACCAATAAAGTTGATATTGAGGAATGAAACCTGATGAGTCAAATCTATCCTGATGATTCAATATTGAAACATCTACAACAAAGTTGATATTGATTAATCTATTTCAACAGTTTGATATTGATGAATATACACAGAAGACTCAATATTGAAGGATCTACCCTGATGGGTCAATAACAACAAATCAACATTGACAAATTAATATCAACATATCAATATCAATGAAAGTAACCAGTTGAGTCAATCTCTATGAAACTCTAAAAATGAGTCAAAATTGATAAATTCAGTCAGTGGAATTGATATCATCAAATCTCCCATGACAGGTCAATATTTACCAATCTTCCCCAAATTGGTCAATATCACTGAATCTACACTGAAGAGTAGATACTGGCAAGTCTACCCTGAGAGGTCAATATCAATTAATCTACACCAACTAGTAGATATTTGTGAGTTTACACTGATGGTTTAATAACAAATGTACCCCTTATGATTGTTATCTATAGATGTATGCCAGTGAGTATATGTCAATTAATCTACACCAATGAGTAGATATCAATAAATCTACCCTGTCAAGTCAATATTGATGAATAAAAACTGAAAGGTTAATATTGATGAATCTACCTCATTGAGGTTTTATTGACCAATCTAAACTGGAGTTATTTCAATGAATCTACACCTTCTTGTTGATATCAATTAATCTACACTGATGCGACAACACTGACAAATCTACACCAATGAGTAGATATCAATTAATCTACCACAATGTGTCAGTATAGCAAAATCTAGACTGATGAGTCGATTTCAATTAATATCCCCAGTTGAGTTGATGTCAATGATTCAAACCACTTGAGTTGGTATTGAGGAATCTATTCAGTTTAGTCAATATGAAAAAATCTATACCAATGAATCAATATTTGTGAATATACACCAAAGAGTTGATACTGTAAAATCAACCCCAATGGGTAGTCAATGACAAATTTACCCCTGTGGGTCTACAAGAATGAATCTACATTGACCAATCAAAATTGATACAGCAATATTGACAAATATACCATGACAAGACAATATTTTTAAAGTATATATATATATATATATATATATATATATATATATATATATATATATAACTTTTAAAGACTGAATTTTGATTCACTGTAAACAAATGGGGTACAAGTATTGTTTCTATGGTCGTACACATTTTAGATTCACACCAATTGTGCAATCATACATGAACATAGGGTAATAGTGTCTGTCTCAGTCCACTATTTCTCCACCCCCCACACCATTATCTTCTACACATTATAAAGTGCCTCCATTCTTTACTTACCCCCATGTCCCCCCATTTATGTCTCATCATACACTTATAAGATAAGACAATCAGTCATTGGTTTTTGGGGATTGGCATATTTCACTTAGCATTATATCCTCCAAATCCATCCATTTACCAGTAAATGCAAAATTTTATTCTTCTTTATGACTGAGTAGCATTCCATTGTGTATATATAACACAGTTTCTTTATCCATTCATCAATTGAACAGAATCTACATTGGTTACACAATCTAACTGTCATGAACCAAGCAGCTATAAACATTGATGTGACTGTGTCACTGTAATATGCTGATTTTCAGTACTTTGGATATAAACTATGGAGTGAGAAAGTTGGGTCAAATGGTGGGTCCATTTCAAGTTTTCTGAGGAATCTCCATACTGCTTTCCACAGTGACTGCACCAGTTTTTAACCCCACCAGCAATGTATGAGTCAAATTTTTCCCCACATCCACGTCAATATTTATTATAGCTGTGTTCCTGATAATTATCATTCTAATAGGAGTTAGTTAAAATCTTAGGGTAGCTTTTAATTACATTTCTCTAACTACTACAGATGAGGTGTACTTTTTCATATATTTGTACATTACCTCTATGTCTTCTGTGAAGTGTCTTCCCAGTTCCTTAGCCCATTTACTCATTGGGTTTTTAATATTTTTGTTATAAAGTTTTGTAAGTTTTTTAATATAAATTTTGGATATTAGTGCTCTATCTGAAGTGCATGTAGAAAAGATTTTCTCTCACTCTGTAGGCTCTTTTGTCACCTTATGGATTGTTTACTTTGTTGAGAAAACACTTTTTAGTTTGAATCCATCCCATTTTTTGATTCATGCTTTTATTTCTTGTGATCTGGGTGCCTTTTTAAAAAAGTCTGGTCCTAAACCAATATGATGATTTAGGTGAACATTCTCTGGTCTAATTCCTAGGTCCTTGATCCATTTTGAGTTGAGTTTTGTTCAGGGTAAGAAATACAGGTGTAATTTCATTTTACTGCATATGGATTTCCAGTTTTCCCAAAACCATTTGTTGAAGGGGATATCTTTTCTTTGCAATTTTTTTGGCACCTTTATCTAGTATGAGGTAACTGTACTTATGTGGGTTTTCCTCTGTCTCTCCTAGTTTGTACCTTTGGTCTACCTATCTATTTTGGTGCCAATACCATGTAGTTTTTGTTACTATTGCTTAATAGTACAGTTTAAGGTTTGGTATTGTGATACCCTCTGCATCACTCTTCCTACCCAGGATTGCATTGGATATTCTTGGTGTTTTATACTTCCAGATGAATTTTATGATGACTTTATCTATTTCTATGATGAATGTCATTGATATTTTAATTGGAATTGTGTTAAATATACATAGTGCCTTTGGATGTATGGTCAGTTCGACAATACTAATTCTGCCTACTCAAGAATATGGGGACTCTATGGCTTTTTAAAATTTATTTCCGTAGGGTTCTGTAGTTATCTTTGTAGAGATTTTTCATCTCTTTGTTAGCTTTATTACCAAGTGTTTTTTTTTTTTTTTAGGCTGTTGTGAATGTAGTAGTTTTCCTAATTTCACCTTCAGAATATTCATCACTTATGAATAGAAATGCATTAGACTTTTGTGTGGTGATTTTATATCATACTGTTTTGCTGAATTCATTTATGTATTCAGAAATTCTAGTTCTAGAAGTCTTCTGGTGGAGTTTTATGGATTCTCTAAATATAGCATCTTGTCATCAGAAAATAGTGATACCTTGAGTTCTTCTTTTCCTATTTGAATCCATTTAATTTCTTTGGTCTGCCTAATTTCTCTGGCAAGTGTTTCAAGGATGATGTTGAATAGAAGTGGCAAAAAAGGTCATCCATGTCTTTTTCCATATTTTGAAGGGAATGGTTTTGGTTTTTCTCCATTAATAATGATGTTGTCTGTGGGCTTAGAATAGATAACCTTTACAACATTTAGGAATGTTCCTGCTATTCTATTTTTTCTAGTGTTTTGGTGAGGCAGAGGAAGTAGTGCCTCCTGTTCTAAGCCTGTTTCCCTCAGTAAAAGTGCTTCAGCAATTTAGCCAGACACTGTTTGGAGATATAAACTGAGAAAGGCATTTGGTGACAGCTCATATGATCTGATGGACCAGAATCGAAACGTGGTGGCAAAGTGAAAACATACCTTATCTAATCTCTATCTTCTCCTCATTATGTTTTCAGTTATTACTCTCAAGATTAATTACAGAGTGATAAGTGGCTAAAGACATATCCTTGATGCATCATTCAATTCATTGCAATCTATTCCACTCAGAAAAATGTAACAATTTGTTATGAGTTCTCCTGTGACATGAGAGCCAACATGGGAGAACTCGTCTAATCAAAGGGGAAGGAGCAGGCATTGGTCAGCTAGAATGTGAAGGGCCCAGGGTTTCAAATCTCTGGTAGTAGAAGGCACTTGATTGAACTCCCCAGAGTGTTTGTAAAGCCTTGGGACACATAATCATTCATGAGTGGATCCAGTGACATTGTGCCTTCACCCCAAATTCCACCTGAGGTCATAGAGGAGGGACTGAGTACACGGAATCATCACGGTTCCCATGGCAATCAGAGACCTTTCAGCTCCTGACAGCTACAAACCCACATTGAATATATGTGGCGAATCATCTGTGACGGTAAGAGGATAGATGGAGGGAGCGGGTGCCTGGGTCTTGCATTTTTGAAGAAATGATTCTATCCTTGTTGCCTGGGCGATGAGAAAAAAGGTTATAAGTGGTATAGAGACCCGTGAGCAATAAATACCCCCATATCCAGGCAGGAGAAGGGATCCCATTGAGGTCTGAGAGCTCGCACTTCCACCCAGGGCCAGTAGGTGGTGCTGTGCTCCATTGGCCATATCCTTCCTGCTTACAGGAAACTCATCTGGCTTTTTAGCCCCCTCAAATTCCAGTGGAACAATCTGGGATCCAGTGGTGATTGAGAGCACATGGGTCAACAATCTTAGCACTGGCATCAGTGGATTTGCCCTCCGATCCCACTCCTCCTGGACTGGGACAACCTGGGTTTCCTTCAGAGTCAGGAAACTAGTTTATGGGCTGAGCAGCCACACAGAGAGATGGGGGGGTGAGTGCTCAGCTCAGTAGAACATGCAGTGTAGTGCCATGGTTTGGTGATCATTGATTTGGGACACATCACATTCCATCAGTTGGGTTTCTCCTCCTCTCCTATGAAGTCTGGAAAGGAGACAGATGGAATTTGGAATGTCCAAGTTCCATGTGATGGTGAGTGGCTCATCTGGTGGCTCATGAAGAGAGAAGGGAGTCATTCACTTAGCATTTTGGAAGGAGGTCACGACTATCCTGACATGCAAAAAGAGTTGTTCTGTGCTCACTCCAACTGCCAGACACCTTCTCCTTGGCTGCTGCCCTACAACTAGACTGCACTCTGAAACTTACCTGATGGGATTATACCAGGGTCACATCAAATCAAAGCAACATGCAGAAATCACTTGCCACACTTTATTCACAAAATGGTTTGTCTTCTTGACCAGACAAATACCTCTCTGTCACAAGGACCTGTGGGATATTGCCAAGACTACTCTAACCAACCCCAGGATGGAGCAGACCACACACTGGGGAATGAATTAACAGCCTGGTGATGGCATGATGAACACAGTTTCACAGGGCATAACACCAGGTTTGAACATAGACCCTGCTGAAAGTAGAATGGTTCAAAGTTTCCAAGCTGAGTATTCAAAAGAGGAGAGTAAGGATATTTGGAGACCAGAAAACTGAAGAGTGTTGATGCTGGAAAACAACTTCAGAGAAGTGACCCTACAAACTCACCATCGATCATGGTCAACCCACAAACTCCATGGAATACATTCAGTCAAATCATACACTACAAATACAGGAAGTAGTTATTGTCTGCTCATTCTCTATGCAACCATGAATACCTACTCTCATTCCTTTTTTTAGAACAACAATGCCCATGCAAATTTCTGTCTCTTTTCTGTTGCTCCCAATGGACAGCCGAATATATGAATGATGATTCCTAATTTTTCTGGCACAAGAACCATAAGCATAGGCTTTCCCAATTTCACAGCACCTTCTCCAACCACCTACAATTTAGGTCAGTTGATCCTGGGATATACATCACTAATCCCTGCACTGCTTCTCTTGAGAATGTCCATCAATATTAACAAGAATCTACAAAAGGGCTCCATTCCTCTTGACACTGGAGCTCCGATCATATTGTGTATGTAGGTTGTAAATGCCCCATGGTTTTCCTGAATGATATCAATCCAGGCTAAATTCGATTCAGCCCCAAATCCTAACTTTATTCACCAAGAAAACACAGGTGAGTCTCTGCAAAGCAAATTTGTGAGAGAAGTTACAGGGACAAAAGCAGCAGTCTTTTGTGTTCACCTCTTGGTTTTCCAGTAGACATTGAGGTACACGTGGAAAGTGCTCTGGTATGGAAGTCCCTTTCATTGTCAGAGAGTATCACAGTGTGTCCAGGAAGCCTGGAGAGTGCCAGTTACAAAGGCAGGTGTCATTTTGAATTTCCTGCCACTGAAACCTGGTGCACAATGCACAGTTGAAGATGGTGCTGAAGAATTATCCTCATAGGCAAACACATGAGAGACACGTGATCTCTGTACTAAGTAGAGTAGAGTGACTTCATGGAACAAGTACTCTGAAGAAATGCAGGTGACTGTTGAGCACTGGTCTCTGGCAGCAGAGTAGCCTGCTGAAAGGTGTTGGTGTTATTGAGTTGCATATGAAATTGGTGCAGTTTTAGAGAGTTCATACCTTTTATGAAGAGAGGAGACATGAAAAGGAAAAGAGAGAGGATGGAAGGTTGGGGGCTCAGAATTGCTTTCCTTTGTTTGTTATTACTGCAATCCCACAGTGCTGGGGACTTGAACCTGGGTCTCAAGCATGCAAAGCAAGTACTCTATGAGAATGGCCATATGGACTGCACTGGAACGGCTTCTCTGAGTTACAACACTTGATCACCTACAGGCTTAATTCATGAAATTGAATGCAGAGAAGCAATCATGACCAAGCCAAACAATGTCCAAGGAATTCTTTATTCTCCTGTTCACAACAATCCAGCAAGGAACTTTATTGCATGTCGATACCCAAGCCTAGCCCTGTTTCCTAAGGGAAAGATTTTTCCACTCTTCATTAAGGATTAAAATGGAAGTAGCTTATTGATCTGTGAGCAGAAAAATATATCAGGGATCCAAGGATGCCAGGAACAGGGGCAGATGCAGAACTATGTGGGATTGAGAATATGCTCAATTACTGAATATGAATGGTGATACTGGGGATCATTCACACATGAACCCCTAGCAATTACATTCAAAACCAACTGACACTTTCCTAGAAAGTATTTTTCTTATTTTTCCTTTTGACACTTTCTTTGAAAAATTCTAGAAAGCAGAGAACTGTGCTTATTGAACAGGGCAGTTCCATTGCTGAATCTTGCCCATATTCTCAGAAATTGGTGAGGCAGAGGAAGTTCTGCCTCCTGTTCTAAGCCTGTTTCCCTCAGTAAAATTGCTTCAGCAATTTAGTCAGATGCTGCTGGGAGATATAAACAGCCAAAGGCATGTGGTGCTGGCTCATATGATCTGGCATCCCATAATTGAAATATGGTGGCAAAGAGAAAACTTTCCTCATCCAATTTCTATCTTCTCCTTGTTCTGTTTTCAGTTATTATTCTCAAGATTTATTACAGAGTGATAAATGGCTAAAGACATATCCTTGATCTTTCATTCATTTCATTATAATCAATTCCACTCAGAAAACATAGCAATTTGTTACCAATTCTCCTGTGACATGAGAGCCATACATGGGAGAACTCCTCTAATCAAAGAGGAAGGAGCACGCATTGGTCAGCTAGGATGTGAAGGGCCTGGGGTTTTAAAACTCCATTAGGAGAAG